>NC_053167.1:11158829-11458829 GCF_016835505.1 Polypterus senegalus
GTTTAATGATCGTTTACTTGTCTACAGCAGTCCTTCTGAACTTCCTTGTCGGGTCACAGGCTGCTGCTGGTGGGTTGTGAGTTGCTGTTCTTTATGATGGTAGTGGGTCACCCGGTATGTCACCGCTCTGACAATTGTGCTCAATTCACCAAGGGGGGACCACCTCGTCCTCCCTGTTCTGACAATCATGCTAAACTCACAAAGGGGGACAACTACTCCCCCACCCTGCTCTGGAAATCGTGCTCAGTTCAGCAAAGGAGGACCCACCTGCCTTGGTGGGATGCAGATACTTACATGGGATAAAGTGGGTGACGTCACCAGGGTCTAGAACATTTTCCACTTGTTCTGGTCATTTTTTGTAACCTTGCCCTGTTTCAAAACAGACCCCTAACTAAAGATGTCTTGATTATGTTGTCATGTTGTAGAAATGCGTCTGCTAAAATGTAAAAAATGCAAATGTAACAGTGCAGGTTTGTCTGTCTAGTTCAGCCTCCTCCCACATATTCAAACACAGGCCTGTTAGGCTCCTTGTAGACCAGCCAAGTGTTTGTGCCATGTAATAAACTGGAATTCCACACAGGACTGGGTCCTGCATTGCACCAAGTGTTGTAGGGCCAGCCATTGGCCCGGACGCTTGATGTATTCATGGATGACAGGAACACAGTGGATGGCGTAGCCGACTCACACCTCCAGGCCCCACCTGCTTGCCACACAGTTGCTTTTACTCAGTTCTGCCGCTGGTTCCCCATTTCCCAAAGCCAAGCACATTAGGTAAAGTGGAGACCTGAAAATAGGCCAAGCAAGCTGCTATGTGAAGCAATGGTGTGCCTTTCATGGGAGGGTCAGGGCCTTGTGCCCAGTGTCCAGCTCCCTGCCAGCCTACAGTGCAAAGTGCGTTAAGAAAGTGGACACCAGCCAGCCTTAGGGGTGTGCGGGGCCGGTTACATCAAACACTGTTACCGGTATGTGTGGACTGTGTAAACTTGTGCGTGAATTTAACAAAAATAATGTTAACATACACCAGATTTTCTCATTACATTATTCAGTTACATTTTTGCAAGATAACATGTGGACTTTGTGAAAATATAACAATATCTCTTTATCACAAAAGAAAATCTTGAGACAAGACGAGACAAGACTATTGTCTAGAGATTTTTTCAAGTCCCGCCCTCCTCACAACCATTTTCAAACACGCCCACGGGCTACACACCTCTCATTCGTGTGAATGCTTTTGTCAGACACAGTTCTTGAGCTCTCAGCTCTTATGAATTTTTACATTTTTCTCACTTTAAGTTCCCAATAAAAGAAGACTTTTTACTGTATGTCCAAATCTTATTGAAGAATTTCATCCCGAAGGGTTATCAACAGAAGAAATGAGTACACAGGCAATCCTAGCACCGAGCAACGATGCAGTCAAACAAATGAACGCGAAAATTGTCGATCGGTTACACAGCAAATTGGTTAAATGCGTATCAATAGACTGTGCTGAAACAGTTGGTGGTGATTGTGCGGAAGAAGAAATCATCAACTTAAAATATCCTGAAGAATACCTACAACCGTTAACACCGTCCCGTCTTCCTCCGCACGAATTGCTGTAGAACGAAAGACGTATCCAAGAAAGGTAATGTAGTACATCTTCAAGGGATAATATTAGACACCAAAGGAGATCTTGCTATGCCATTCATATTAAAACATTTACAGTTTCCTGTCACAATCGATTTTGCAAAGACAATTAATAAATCACAGGGACAAACATTTGAAAAAGTCAGTTTATTTAGCGAAAAAAGATATTCACTCACGGGCAGTTATACGTTGCATTGTCACGATGTAAGGTCAAACACGGAATCAAAATTCAAAGCGATATTGATGAAAAGTTAATTCCAAATATTGTTTTTACTGAAGTTTAAAAAGTATTTGCGTGTTAATTTCAAAGCCAAACAGAACAAAATCGTATAACGCAACGAATACCTCTAACGCAACATGAAACATAATTTTCTTTCAATTTATTACGTTTTATCATTTTTTACTATGGTTAATTACTCACTGTATTGTAAAATAGTTAGTTCTATTATGCATATGTAACAATTCCCATGAAAATAGCAATCTGTTTAAATTGTACATCCACTTCCCCATGCGCGAGCAGCAGATACGTGAAGTGGCCTGCACGTAGTGCCCGCCCAGGGGTTGGCGAGTTAAGTGAGTAGGAGGCAAAGTCCCTTAGTAATCTATTGAAAAAGTGCAATTCATAATTCATGACAATACCACGACAGTGCGAAATGCGATGCAGTGTCATGCGGAAATTAGCAGGGCCTCTTCTAGAAAAGTACCCAAATTACAAGTATACTCTGAGTCTCGATATGCAGGATGTCTCACGTTGATGTCAAGTCAGCCGGTTATCATTAGCGATACATGTTTTTGTGCATTAATATTTGGACATGTTTACATATGGCCTACAAATATCATCATGAAATCTCTTACCAGTTTCCAGGTTCAGAGACAAAAATTTCTGAATCTTTTCTTGCCTTCCAATTGGAAAAGTTGTTGATGACATCTTTGTAGTCTAATCTGGATGTAATATCTTTTTCTATAGATAAGAGAAGCCAAACCCAGGTGACTAATGGACTATACCTAATTTAGGAGGGGATTATACTGGCGACCCTTTTTGGGCAATGAAGGTGGACTATGGAATGTTTACATATACGGAATTTGACCTTGAAGAGGGATTTTAATAGGGTTCCTCTTAGAAGGATCTCAAATACCGTATATACTCGCAAATAAGTTCTCCCGCAGATAAGCTGGGGCTTGATTTTACCATATAATTTCTGATATTTTATAATGTCGGTTGTATAAGTCAAATACGGAAAACTCGCGCTATCGGTCCGAGAGATTATGATATGCTAACGCCCACTGGAGAGAGTAACCACGGAGCACACTGCCTTTTTTTCTATGTAATGTGCCTACGTGACCACAAGGTAATACCCAAACTATTCCAAAGTGATGTTTGCACTGATTTGTGTTTTTTGTATCTCACACCCTCATACACCTTTCTTGTAAGAGTATCCCTTATTTATGATGGAGCATTCGATCACAAGAAAATATGAAGCTGGTTTCAAATTAAATGTCGTTGAAGTGGCGAAAGAAACTGGCAACTGTGCTGCTGCAGCAAAATTCGATGCGTCTGAGAAACTGATGTGAGATTGGAGGAGGCAAGAAGATATAAAAAAAAAAAAAAATGTAAATGTTGCATTTTTGAATAGGCGTACAAGTCGGGGTCTGATTAAATGATGAATTTTTCAGTGTTCATGACCCGACTTATAAGTATATACTAGCAGAATACCTGCGCTTCGCAGCGGAGAAGTAGTGTGTTAAAGAAGTTATGAAAAAGAAAACGAAAAATTTTAAAAATAACGTAACATGATTGTTAATGTAATTGTTTTGTCTTTGATATGAGTGTTGTTGTCATATCTATATCTATATATCTATCTATCTATATATATCTATATCTATATATCTATCTATGTATATATATATATATATATATATATATATATATATATATATATGTATATATAGCAAAATACCCGCTCTTGGCAGCAGAGAAGTAAAAGAAAAGGAAACATTTTAATAATAACGTAACATGATTGACAATGTAATTGTTTTGTCATTGTCATGAGTGTTACTGGCATATATATATATATATATATATACATATACATACATATATATATATATATATATATATACATACATATATATATATATATATATATATATATATATATATATACATACATACATACATGTGTACATATATACACACACACATATACTATGGGGTGCCAAACAGGCAAATAAATAGATTTTGTAAATATATAAAGTCAAAACTTGAATATATAAAGTCAGCGTCGGTATACATAAAGTCAAAACTTTTAAAGCGCTGACTTTATATATTCAAGTTTTGACTTTATTTATTCCGACAGTGACTTTATATAATCAAGTTTCCATTTTATATATTCGCGAATGACTTTATATATACAAATTTTGACTTTATATAGTTAAATGTAGTCATCATTGCATAACTTTATCTTTACCATAGAAATTTAAAGACTAAATTCAACTTCCATTTCTAACAGAGATATTTCTGGCGACTAAATAGAACCTACTTATATCCAAATTCGAGCTATTAAGCTGTCGCCTGCCTGCCTGAATAAGTCACCCTCGCTTCGCTCTTACTTTTTTTCCGTTCATTTAATCATGGCTAGTGGCAGAAAAATTATTAAATGGAAGGAGGATTACACTGGGTATGGCTTTACCAAAACAATTATTGATGGCAAATCGATTATTCATAAAGCTTCAATTGGTGATCTGTTTTTCTGTGTTAACCTCATATTTTTTCATACTTCTTCTCAAACCAAGGGGGTGCGAGGGTAAAATGAATCGGGAATCGCTGATCAATGTAATCGGTGTACCAGGAAATCATGCATTGACAGAAGTTACCCTTTGCTTGGAATGCAAAGTGTGATTAAATGCGTGATTTTTTAACGCGTTATGGAGCACATGCATTGAAGCTTCTCAGCTGTGCTTGTGCTAAGAAAAGGAAACATTTTAAAAATAACGTAACACGATTGTCAATGTGACCTTTTGTAAGTAATACCTGGAGGATTCAGTGTGGAGAAACTGTAGAGACAGAGTGTGTATTAACTTGTGGATTTTTCTGTGAGTATTTGGTGGCAGTGTGACGAAGTTGCTTCGAAAGACGGTGTTAGCGGAGCTCAGCTCAGAGCGAAATGAGGTGAATGGGAGGGGAGATGATGACGTGACTCCCCCACCCGCCTTAACTGTCAATCCCCCACAAACACAGTCTCTCGGAATTTGCATAAGCATAGCCCTTCACCAGTAATTTTAACTTAGTTACAAAGTGATCAAAACTCTCGTTTATATCCTGCGTCCTCTCATTAAACTTGTATCCCGCATTACCCGTGGGCATGTGAAACGCCAGCGGTAGCCTGTCTATGAATTTAATTTAAACTTTAGGTTTACATCGTGCTTTGTTTCCAAAGTAGCAGCACTCATTAATATGGTTGTATATGTCATTCGCTCGCTTCTTATTGTTTCGCTGCCTTCTCAATTATATAATGCATGTTGTCTTCAGCGCTTTTTGGAGCTCTTCCTGGTTTCCTACGTACTGCGTTGACAGTCAGTTCACGTGATTACGTGGGAGGCGTGATGATGTCACACGAAACTCCGCCCCCACGGCTTTCGAACTCAACTCCATTACAGTATATGTAGAAAAATAGCTTCCAGTTATGACCATTACGCATAGAATGAAACCTGCCCAACTTTTGTAAGTAAGCTGTAAGGAATGAGCCTGCCAAATTTCAGCCTTCTACCTACACGGGAAGTTGGAGAATTAGTGATGAGTCAGTGAGTCAGTCAGTGAGTCAGTCAATCAGTCAGTCAGTCAGTCAGTCAGTGAGGGCTCTGCCTTTTATTAGTATAGATATATATATATATATATATACTAGCCAACCCGCGGCGTTCCGTACGCCGTATAATCAGGTCGGCTTTTTAATGATTTTTAAGCACAGGGAGAAAATTCACATTTGAAAAATCGGTAATGTAATAAATCAGCAAGAAAAGCAACATTGTAACAATGCACGGAACGAACCAACACACAATCGTCCGTGACTGAAAACTGGTGGACCGCCATCGCCCCTTCTCCTCCCAGACGGAGGGATGGGGGTGGACGGCACTCAGGCGCGGAGGGTGGAATGGGAGGAGAGGAGAAGGACGTCCATTCCGATTCCTCTTGCTGTATGTAGCGTGGAAAACAGTTTGCTAAGGTGCACGCGATCGTGTGTCGTAACCGAAAACTCGGTTTTTAAAGACTGCTTACTTCATTGTGTTTTAACCTCAGTTGTTTTAAGGATCCCATGGGATACCCCTCGCAAACCGTTTTACACGCTGCATATGGCGATTCACCTCCGCGAGAAACATTCCTCTATGAACAGTCAACGTGGCTCGAAGGTGCATGTGGCCTCTACAACAGGCGAATATAAATGACGCCGTTTTTTCTGTGTCATCGCGTCCGAGTTGGTGGGCGTGGCTCTGCGAGTTGTCGTCGTATCCAATGGTCTTGGAGTTGATGGGCGTGGCTCCTTCCTGCGTGCGCCATAGGTGTCTTATTTGTCGGCTTAGTGAATCCACGCCCCTTCCGGCGTGCTTTCCATGGGTGTCTTGCATTAGTGAATTATATATATAGATACTGGAGAATACAACTTGACAAAGCCGCTCGAACGGGACACACGAACCTCAAATGCGGTCGCCCCACTTGCCACCCCCAAACCCCATCTAGTGTGGTGCCTGGACAATCCACTTCAAAGTCACGAGGGGCACAAGCTTATCCTGTTAACATTCAGAGGGGGTGGAAGCCACTTTGAGCAGGGTGCCATTGCACAGCAGCCATTGGAGTTACCAGGAAATCATCCCTGGTGTGGGCACGTGGATATGAAAGGAGGGAAACCCAAGTTTTATTTTAACTGATTTTTATGGGCACTAAAAAGCTGTGTCCTTCATTGCAAGAAAAGCTCATGGACTCACCCATACTGGGCGAGTTTAGAGGCACCAGTTAACCAAACATGGCTGCCTTTAGGATTGGGGAGGTGTATAACTGGTGGTGGTGAACCTACCAACCACCTAATCCTCAGAACGCTGACTTGTATCCACTGTGTGCACTTGCAGACTCAGGCTGTTAAAACAATGGCAGCATTCATCCTCTTCCTATGCTGTCGTACCCCATGCCATTGTACACAGAAGCATTAGCGCAGCAGATCATCAGCGGCAGTTACTGTACATGGCAGTCAGATGTGATGCCCGCTGACATGCCGGTGCTCCCAATTCTCAGCAATAATTCACTGACATGGCGTGACGTTGGGCCAAATGCATTTCAGCCCACTCCGAGACATGTTCACACACACTTAAATATTTCATCAGCACTCCATTTAGTAAAGTTGAAATGCTAAATCAATCCAGAGATGAGAAATTAGACGGCTGACCTGAATTTCACATAACGTGCCTGTTCACCTCCCTGAAGGAGCACGGCTACATTATTTAAGCACATGTCTATTTTTAACACCGTCGCAACCCACCGACTAAGATCACTACTCAGGGCCTGGCAAGGTGTTCGGGTGGCTCACTTAGACACAACGCTCCCATGTTTAACCAAGCAGAACGTCACAGGAGAGTGGACCCTCCAGAAGGCAGCCCACCCAAATCACCTGTGATGTGCTATGGTATGCAGACGTGGGCCAGAAGGCGGCACTTTTAAAGTTGTGGACGGGTTGGTTTTGATGGTTCTGGTCAGTGCCGTTTATGGAGTGTGTTCAGGATTTTAGACACCTTATATTAAAAACAGAAACTGAAATATGACCCTTTCCTCAGCTCAATATGTGTTTGGTGCCCCTTTGGCAGCGATTACAGCTTCACACAGCTGGATTTGGTCATTTTCAGCCATTCTTCCCTGCCGATCCTCTGGAGTTCTCTCAGGTTGGATGGAGGCCGTAGGTGGGCAGCTATTTTCAGGTTTCACCAGAGGTGTTTGGGTAAATGTCTGGACTCTGGCTGGGCCAGTCAGTGATATTCTTAAGAGTTGCTCCTAAGCCACTCCTGGAAGCCACCTTAACACATTTCAAGTGTCATAAGGAAAGGTTCTAAATATGGGATATTTCAGTTTTGTATTTTTGATACATTTGCAAAAATATCTAAAATCTTGTTTTTGCTTTGACATTTTTGGGGTACTGCGGTGGGTTGGCACCCTGCCCAGGATTGGTTCCTGCCTTGTGCCCTGTGTTGGCTGGGATTGGCTCCAGCAGACCCCCGTGACCCTGTGTTCGGATTCAGCGGGTTGGACAATGGATGGATGGATGGATTTTTGGGGTATTGAGTGTTGCTTGATCAGGAGAACAATGAATTTAAATGACTTCAGCACATGGTGGCAACATAAAATGTGGAAAAACTGAAGGTGTCTGAATACGTTCTAAACATCAGGCTCTTTAATCACGCAGCCACCAAAGAGCACACAAGCTTACATCATTAACATACATTAGCACACTTATCTTGTTAAATGAATAGCAGTATGGAGTTCTACAAACCTGAGTTAAATTTTAACCCATGAGCTTTAGTGTAGAGGATTTGCAGCAGCCAATTTTTTCCTATGGAAAATAACAATTCTGCTTGGATCACTTAGGCTGGCAAACCCCCCAGGGAATTCATTCATCCATGTCTTGTGCTCACTTCTTTTTTTAAGAGATCAATGTGTAAACTGGCAGGCTTAGAGCAGTGACCAACCCTGGCAGAGACACGAGTCCACTGCTGAAGAAATGTCAGCCCACACAAACTCCCCTTTTCACTGGATATGTGTAGAGGGGCCAGTGAACCCAAGTTGCACACAATTATGATGTTGGCTGAAGCATCTGAAGAAACAGGGTAGGCAGAACTTGCAAGCTCAACACGGATGGTAGCTAAGCCAAGAACTGAACCCAAGTCTATCATATTATAAAGCAGCAGTGCTATAAATAAATTGTTAGTTAGCGGGGTCTGGATGCTGTTTTTTTTCCTTCCGCTTTGCAAGCACTAGACAAATTTCTACTATGACATCCCATGTCACAGGAAGCAAGAACATTTCACTCAGGTGAATTGTATATTTCAAGTTTATCATTCTTTACACTTGACGAAACTTCATCCAACCATTCTGAAAACCCACGTAATCAAATTTTTATGATCACTGGAAACCACAGCACATTATAGTGGCATCAGGTACAAGGCTGAAACCAACACTTACAGTTCATCACAGGACACACTCAAACAGGGCCGAACATGCAAATCCTTCTAATAGAAGAGGAAACTTCACATGGAGTCCAGACCCCAAGACTCTGGAGTGATAACGCAGCACTGACTCCGTGGCCGGCTATTCCCTATTTATCTACATATATAAAAGTCAATGTATATACACTCACCTAAAGGATTATTAGGAACACCATACTAATACGGTGTTTGACCCCCTTTCGCCTTCAGAACTGCCTTAATTCTATGTGGCATTGATTCAACAAGGTGCTGAAAGCATTCTTTAGAAATGTTGGCCCATATTGATAGGATAGCATCTTGCAGTTGATGGAGATTTGTGGGATGCACATCCAGGGCACGAAGCTCCCGTTCCACCACATCCCAAAGATGCTCTATTGGGTTGAGATCTGGTGACTGTGGGGGCCATTTTAGTACAGTGAACTCATTGTCATGTTCAAGAAACCAATTTGAAATGATTTGAGCTTTGTGACATGGTGCATTATCCTGCTGGAAGTAGCCATCAGAGGATGGGTACATGGTGGTCATGAAGGGATGGACATGGTCAGAAACAATGCTCAGGTAGCCCGTGGCATTTAAACGAAGAAAACATCCCCCACACCATTAAACCACCACCACCAGCCTGCACAGTGGTAACAAGGCATGATGGATCCATGTTCTCATTCTGTTTACGCCAAATTCTGACTCTACCATTTGAATGTCTCAACAGAAATCAAGACTCATCAGACCAGGCAACATTTTTCCAGTCTTCAACTGTCCAATTTTGGTGAGCTCGTGCAAATTGTAGCCTCTTTTTCCTATTTGTAGTGGAGATGAGTGGTACCCGGTGGAGTCTTCTGCTGTTGTAGCCCATCCGCCTCATGGTTGTGCATGTTGTGGCTTCACAAATGCTTTGCTGCATACCTCGGTTGTAATGAGTGGTTATTTCAGTCAAAGTTGCTCTTCTATCAGCTTGAATCAGTCGGCCCATTCTCCTCTGACCTCTAGCATCAACAAGGCATTTTTGCCCACAGGACTGCCGCATACTGGATGTTTTTCCCTTTTCACACCATTCTTTGTAAACCCTAGAAATGGTTGTGCATGAAAATCCCAGTAACTGAGCAGATTGTGAAATACTCAGACCGGCTCGTCTGGCACCAACAACCATGCCACGCTCAAAATTGCTTAAATCACCTTTCTTTCCCATTCTGACATTCAGTTTGGAGTTCAGGAGATTGTCTTGACCAGGACCACACCCCGAAATGCATTGAAGCAACTGCCATGTGATTGGTTGATTAGATAATTGCATTAATGAGAAATTGAACAGGTGTTCCTAATAATCCTTTAGGTGAGTGTATGTATGTATGTATGTATGTTCCAGCATCTCTTCTGAATGGCTGGAGTGATTTCCATGAAACTTGGTACACACTTCTCATTGGTTGACTAAAAATACTGTAGGGTCAAATCAACCTTAACCCATTGCCTTCTGGGTAGGGTGGGGGTGATCCTATGGTCTTGTATGCATGTTATCATCCAGTTGACACTCAGAACGACCACCAGAGGGCGAACTGGAGGTGACTGCCAGTAATCTGTATGTTTGAACACCACCACTGCGTCCCTGTTGCTTTTCACATTAAATACAGTTGGCCAGTTGCGAGGGTCAACTGGATGATAACATACATACAAGACTGCAAGACAAGCACATTAGTGAGTCTTCATTGTTTGTTAATTTATTTTTAAAGTTGTGTTTTTTTTTTTAATTACATTTTTCTCAAACAAAATAAAAAAAATTGCAGCTATATTATCTAGTTTTTCAATAATAATAAACTGTTTTCTAAGCCACTTGGTGCCAATGTTGACCAAATAAATGGCTCCACGGACCACCTACGCACAAATTTCTTATTTTCTCTGTTCACATTGTGATGATCATCAGTTTACAATGTCTGCTTGCTACAGTCATGCTAAGAAGCTTAAATCACAGCAGGCAGATGGTCCACTTTATTCTGAAAAAGATTCCTGCCTGGTTTTCATGGATTTAGCTTGTGAAACTTGTGTCAAATACAAATTGAAATTTCTTCCGGAAAGCTTCACAAGGCCAGAGTGAAAAAGTACAATAATGTGTTTTTGTTTAAAGGCCAAGTTGGAATTGAGGACACAGTGAAAACAAACTGCTAGACATGTGCAAGATGAGCAGGAGAGTATTTGATTGGCTCAAACTGATTTTATTCCTGAAGAAAACTCCTAATTCTTGGCAATACAAGCAGCGTATCAGTCATAAAAGGCAGCAGTTGTACACCACTGTACGTCCAACGGCTGATCGGGCCCCAGGACATCTCATATCTAGTTAGTTGGAGGAACATCTACCCAAGGAACAATGTGCATGTCCTACATGCAATTTGGAAATGTAAGAAGAGTCTGTGGTTGGGCATTCACCTCTTGTATAATGCCGTTAGGCTGGCCTGCAATTAAAAGCAGTATTATAAGGCAATGTTTCTCAAGTGTTACTGCTTTGGGAGCCAGTTTTACATTTTTTAGTTTACTGAGGACCCACAAGTGCTTCCCCCTTGATGAAATGTACTCAAATGTAAGAGTGATGGTTCCCAATGGTGAATCGAGTGCGACTGTACGAGCGTGGGTCTTTCCACATTCTATAGTCACAGAAATAAATGGGTACAAATATCATGCAGTGTTGTCAACTACTTAGGTGGCCTACTCTTATCACCACTGGCAGCAGCCTGTGTCCCAAAAGTGAGTCCTGACACGGTGCTTCAGAAACACAATTAACTGCCTCAGTGTACTAAAGCAAGGTTAAACTTCCCCTAACAACAAGTAGAGGAACTGAACTTGATTGAACCCAAAAACCACAAAACCCACCATTTTTGATGTGGTATGGGATTTTAGAATGCTGTCAAAACTGCACCGTTCCTTGTGCAGATTTATAGTAATTGAGTCATGGCTGAAGATGACCAAACTCCTGTCATGGCTGCTTGAGTCAGACATGCTCAGTTAACATGAAGTAGTCAAAGACAGAGGCCATAATGGATGCTGAGACTCAAGGGCCTGCCTCTCTGAGCTGCTAACCAGTGGGTCATGTTGACTGTCACACCTCTCTAGCTTGTGTCCTGAAGTCCATACATGTGATTACTGTCAAATGTGGCATATTTGCAGCACACCTGATGAACCTTTTAGTACTTTTTGTGAGTATAACCGACACCCTTATCTGAGCATTTGCATACTTATCCATGTTGGTCTTCCACACAGGTCTTCATGTAATTTGGACCAATGTGTTCAGGTGCAACTTTTTGTGGCACAGCAGGTAAGAGATAAGTAATGACAGTCAAAGATTAATTTGAAAAAGGAAAAAAAGGAACAGAGAATGGACATGTTGTCTCATCATAGGCTGCATTATCTGCGAAAAGTTGTGGCAAATTAATGATCAATATGGAGACTTTTAATTTAAAATAAAAGGATTTCAAGAAGTGAGCTGAATGTGTGAAAGCTCTGACACCTCAAACTAAAAAAATGAGATCCCTACTCATAAAAAGGGTGATAGAATGAAGATGCAACAAGCACTGTGTGCATCTGATCATGATGAATGTTCTCCTCACATCACTCACACTGTATGACTGTTCGCATTACCACTCCAAGGGAGTGGATTACACCCTGCATAGCTTCAGCATGTCTTTTAGACAATTGAATGTTCAAGGTAAAATCTCCCACCACTTCACTTGTTCTTGTTATTCAGCAGCAAGTAGTTCCACACCAGCAGAGGCAAAGCTAGGTGCTGAAGGCACTATATTATTTTGCTCAGCAGGTCTTGAAGTCTGTTTACTGATGCATATAGGAATAAACACATTGGAGGCGCCATGTTCTTTCAGATATTCCCCACCTTTTTCCTCATATTCTGTCCTTGAAATCCACCCTGTGTCCTGGTCCTTATACTGCAGAGCCCAATTACGTGCACCATACCAGCCATCTAGAATTGGATTGGAAGCCAAATGTACCTGCAAAAGTCACCACAAGTACATAATGAATGTCTGCAACAAGTGTGGACAATTACAACCACAACCCTTAAAGACCAGATACACTTCACATGGACACTCACACTTTCAAACACTTCTCTCAGAAAAGATGATGAAGGATGGAGGACACTTACCTGAAACTGTGACTGGAATGGTCTAATGGCAAGAAGCTCCTTCTCAAGGCGCTCCCTTATTCCTGGGTATGAGACATTTCCACCAGTAAGAAGAATATTGTTCACCATAAGATTCTGTTGCTCTTTTGGATATCTATAAATAACAGAGAAGTGTCAATAAAGGACTACTTTGAGAAACCAGCTTCTTTTTGTCTCAAATTCATTTACAACAAAACTTAAAATAACAGAAAAGAAATACAGTGGTACCTTGGTATACGTCCGCTTTGGAATAAGTCCAACTTGGCATACGTCCTGTTTGGACGCAAAACATTTTGCTTGGTATACGACCTTTGTTTGGAATATGACTTGCGTGCTAGAACACTGTTCCCTACACTTGTTTACCACTCTCGAGACAAAGCCACGACTGCCCACGAGCGTCAGTACGCCAGTTGCTAGCATTCAGTGAACAACCCGCGCTATAACACTTATGTGAATTTTCGCGTGATTTTGTGTTTTTTCGTGTAAATTTGAATTGATTGTTGAAAAGTATGAAGGTGGCATGCGTATCCGGGACATGGCTGCTGCA
The DNA here is from genome assembly GCF_016835505.1 of Polypterus senegalus. NCBI lineage: Eukaryota > Metazoa > Chordata > Cladistia > Polypteriformes > Polypteridae > Polypterus > Polypterus senegalus. The sequence continues at coordinate 11,172,389 of NC_053167.1, forward strand.
TGCTGTATGCCGAGAACGACGGTATTTACGATTGTGAAAAACAAAGACGTTATTAAAAAGTAAAGGTAGGTTAAATTTTCATTTATTTCATCTAATTGCTTTTGTATTTATGTATTTTAGTATTAAGCAGTGTTTCAATTATTTTATACAACCCATCAATCTATAATATGCCAATAATAATAGGATTTTTTTTCATGGGAACGGATTAATCATTCTCCCTTTATTTCTTATGGGAAAAATTTGTTTGGTATATGTCCTGTTTGGTATAAGTCAAAGGATCTGGAACGGATTTAAGACATATAGGTACCACTGTAGATGTTACTGCAGTGCAGTTACAGAGAATGCAACAGAGATTTACTCAGTATATGTGTGGACATTATAAAAATTGTGAATGCAAAATACTGTGGTGGACTGGCGCCCTGCCCGGGGTGTGTTTCCTGCCTTGTGCCCTGTGTTGGCTGGGATTGGCTCCAGCAGACTCCCATGACCCTGTAGTTAGGATAAAGCGGGTTGGATAATGGATGGATGGATGAATGAATGAATGCAAAATAATCTGAAAAAAATGTAACAATGGTAAACAAGAGTTGTTTCTTCATTGACAGTCTAGATAAAAATATGACGTATGTATAATGGCAGTGCAAAGGCAAAGATTTTGCGAATAGAACATCAGTGTATACACTACAGTTTGGCCAGTATGTACAGTATTGATAAACTGGAGATTGACTTTGGGAATATGCTAAAAACTTGGCTGAATGCTCAACTGAACAGAAAACAAATCTTATCCACTTCTGTTATCTTGGAGGTTCTTTTTCCTGAAAAGAACCATTAATGCACAGCTCTGAAGACTCCATGGAGATCCAGTACTTTGTTTATACTCTACAAATACCACTTCTTGCAAACTATCTCAAAAGCAATTGCAGTAGAGCACAGATCTTCTTTGTGTCAGTTCCATATTCAACAGTCATTTGACACTTATTATGACTGGTATACAATTATATTGTAGACGTTATTTGTGACAGAACAGTCTGTTGCCGAGAACTATAAAGTGAAATTCACATTAATAGTTCAAATTCTGATTCATTTAGTGAATATAAAGTGGTAGAGTTGACAAGGGCCAACTCTTGGCCTTGCTGATGGTGAATGCAGATCAGGTCATAATGTAAAAACACTACTTAATTTTTATTAAGTACCTAATGGGAATCTAATCATATCATAACTCCTTTAATCCAACAATTTTCAAATATTCTTAATCCATTTCAATGTGTGCCAGACAAGAGTCAACCCCGGGCGGGCTTGTATACATATATACACACACACACACACACAGACTAACATTTTTGAGTTGCAAATTAACATCACACACACATCCGCACAATGTTTAAGGGAAGCCAAAGGACATACAGAAGAATCAAGAAAGACATGGTACGACTGTAAAAACACTGCACAAAGTGACTGGTCCAGGACTTGAGTCCACAATCCTGCAGCAATTAGAACAATTTTCAAATCCATTATGGATTCTGATTACAACAGGTATATCACTTATTCATTTGTAAAAGGTTAAGAAGTGTATTTGAGTGCAAAAAAAGATATAAGCAACATAAAATAATATTTCAAAATGCTGAAAATACTACATATGACAGGGTGCCTCGAGAGGAGTTGTGGTATTGTATGAGGAAGTTGGGAATGGCAGAGAAGTACTTAAAAGTTGTACAGGATATGTCCGAGGGAAGTGCGACCGTGGTGAGGTCTGCGGTAGGAGTGACGGATGCATTCAAGTAGGCTTGGGCGGTAAAACGGTAATATGGTATCCCGCGGGATCTAAAAATAGCAACGGTGTCAGTTTCAATACCGTTATACCGTCATAAAAACAATGCACTTATATAGGAGACAAGGATTAAATATTAAATATAATTTATTTAATGCCTAAAAATGCGTATGCGATGCATGGTTGTCATCACGTGACAGCGTGATGGAGAAAGAGAGAGGTGGGGAAAGATGGCGAGTCGCACACCAAGTGACCTGGTCTCGAAAAAGAACACAACTTCTGCAGTTTGGCAGTATTTCGGGTTTCGGCCGAACGAGAAGGGAGAGGCGGTAAATACGGACGAGGCAATTTGCAAATTGTGCAACAAAAAGGTGACGCGAGAGATGGAAATACCTCGAACCTAAGGTCGCATATACGAAACCACCATTCACTCACTGCTGCGAGGATGGACCCGAGTTCACTCAGTGCAACAGTTTCAACTCCTCCCGATGCAGGACCAACAACATTTAGGTCCACCGCCAGTACGCAACCGACGATAATGGGGGCCTTCGGGAAAGCAACAAAGTACAAAAGGGACAGTGTCCGTTGCAAAACCTGTACTGATGCAGTGACAAAATACTTGGCGAAGGAAATGGTCTCTTTCCACACAGTGGAAAAAAGTCCTTTACGGACATGGTAAATGTCCTAGATGCCCAGTACGAGCTGCCTGGACGGAAATATTTCTCACAAACAGCCGTCCCACATTTATATAGTAAAGTTAGAGACAATGTTCAAGTGCTGCTGTCAGCGTCACACAGTTATTCCTTAACAACTGACATGTGGTCGTCAGTTAACATGACACCATATATGTCTCTGACTGTCCGTACTATTACACCTGACTGGAAACTTGAATCCAAATGCCTCCAAACTACGTATTTTCCTGAGAGTCATACAGCAGACAATCTTGCTGCTGCGCTCAGAGCTGCACTTCAGGAATGGCAACTTAACGAGAAAAAACTTTCAGCCATAACCACTGACAACGCTGCCAACATTCATGCCGCAATCAGGTCCCTGCATTGGCCGTGGTGACTTTGGGGAGTATGCTGCAAAAAAAATCTGATGCAATGGTAGGTCCCATCGGCATCGGCACCGTAGAGGACCGAGTCGGAGCTGAAATAACAGCCTACTGTTTGGAGCCAGTTACTCAAGGAGACGAGGACCCACTTCTCTGGTGGAAAAATGCTGCCAGACGTTTTCCCCAGATGTCGCGAGTGGCACGAAAGTACCTGTGCATCTGTGCCACAAGCACACCATCGGAGCGGGTTTTCAGCACCGCAGGTAATGGCCTGCCACTTGCCATTCGTTCCTTTTCGCACTGTGTTTATTTTTATTTCATTGATTCAAGTATTTTTATTTGGTTTACGTTAAAAACGATATTGGAAAGAAGACGTTTTGTTTAGGACTATTGCTTTGCAATACTTTTTATAATATGGATGATGTTTATGTTAATTCAACTCTGGTTGACTGTTGTGGGTCGATTTGCCCTTTTTATAAGCTGCTCATCTTTGTTATTAAAAGTTGTTCAGGCGGTCTGATTTAATTTAATTGATTTGTGTGCGCGTCTCCGCGGGAAAACTGTTCTGGATGTTTATGTTAATTTAATTCTGTTTGACTGTTGTATTTGCACTTTTTTATAAACTGCTATTTGTTGCTAATAAAAGTTGTTAATATTGTTCTGCATGTTATTTTGTTATTGTTTCAGTATTAGTGTTTGATATTCAGTTTCTGAACGGTTTAGGCACAAGCCAACAGTTTGGCGACGCTGTCTGAGCCTTACGTCACAATTTTTTTTATTATTCACGGTAATACCGTATACCGAGGTAAAATAGGGAGGAGGTTTGACGGTATTAAAATTTGGATACCGCCCAACCCTACATTCAAGGTAGAGGTGGGATTACATCAGGGATCGGCTCTGAGCCCTTTCTTATTTACAATGGTGATGGACAGGTTGACAGACAAGATTAGACAGGAGTCCCCGTGGATTATGATGTTTGCAGATGACATTGTGATCTGTAGCGATAGTAGGGAGCAGGTTAAGGAGACCCTAGAGAGGTGGAGATATAATCTAGAGAGGAGAGGAATGAAGGTCAGTAGGAACAAGACAGAATAAATGCGTGTGAATGAGGGGGCGATCAGTGGAATGGTGAGGATGCAAGGAGTAGAGATGGAGAAGGTGGATGAGTTTAAATACTTGGGATCAACAGTACAGAGTAATGGGGAGTGTGGAAGAGAGATGAAATAGGGAGTGCGGAAGAGAGATGAAATAGGGAGTGCAGGCAGGGTGGAATGGGTGGAGAAGAGTGTCAGGAGTAATTTGTGACAGACGAGTATCAGCAAGCTATTTCATACTTGTTGGAGACGGTGGCACTAACCAGAAAGCAGGAGACAGAGCTGGAGGTGGCAGAGTTAAAGATGTTAAGATTTGCATTGGGCGTGACGAGGATAAACATGATTAGAAATGAGTACATTAGAGGGTCAGCTCATGTTGGATGGTTGGGAGACAAAGTCAGAAAGGCAAGATTGCGCTGGTTTGGACATATGCAGAGGAGAGATGCTCAGTATATTGGGGGAAGGATGCTAAGGATAGAGCTGCCAGAAAAAAAGGAAAACAGAAACGCCTAAGAGAAGGTTTATGGATGTGGTGAGAGAAGACATGCAGGTGTTGCGTGTAAAAGAGCAAGATGTAGAGGACAGAAAGAAATGAAAAGGATGATCCGCTGTGGCAACCCCTAACGAGAGCAGCTAAAAGAAGAAGAAGAAAGAAGAAAAATACTAGATCTAATGATTTAATGGAAATAAAACAGAGGCGCATGCAGTTTTGCCCATTTTACTTCTGTATTGCTCTTTACTTTTTGCTTGATCGGTCCAGCCTTTCACTGGTCTCAAAGGGTACTTCTGTTGAAACTGGTGAATATCTAATAAATGTTTCATTTCAGTTTTCAATGATGATGAAGGTAATCATTCAAAACAACATTCACCCTTGATAGTTTCTTAGCTTTACCGTTTTGCTCAGACCAAGCAATTTTTGTCATAGCGTGACTTAGACTGACCCAGGCTAGTCTGAATGTTTCAATGAGTTAAAACAATAGAGCAGTGGATTTCAAATTCAGTCCTGCTTGGCCCCACTGTGGCTGCAGGTTTTTGTTCTGCCCAGTTTCACATTTGAGATTTTATTTTTATCTTTAATCAATTTCATTGTTTAATTAGCTGTCCTTTGAAGAGATGGAGGGTTTTTTTTATGACGGCATCCAGTGTTGCCATCATCCTCTTTTCCACAACAGGTTCTAGTGTGTCCAGTGTTCATCCTGTCATGGAGCAGGCTTTCCTCATATATTTGTGCAGGCATTGTGCTTCTTTTGAGTTCAAGTTGCTTCCCTAGGAGACTGCAGCGTAGAAAATCATGCTGGCTACCATGGACTGACAGAACATCTCCAGCAGCTTGATAAACACATCAAAACACCAGAGTCTCCTGTGCAATTTCTGAGTCTCCTTTGCATTCAGAAAACTGCTTTAGTGTCAGATTTGCATTTAAATTAAATTAAGAAATATTTCCTTTTTTGCTGTATCTTTCTATGCTGAACTTTATTTTCTTTTTAATTTACTTGTTCTGTGGAGTTTGCTCACTTAATTACATCTGCTTACTCACAATTAATGACAAGTGTAGCGGTCAACCAAGGCAAACAACACTCACTGCTAAAGAGGGTCTATTTTAGTATTTAATGTAAATAATGTCAACTAATGTCATAAATAATCATAAAAGGTCTTCAGTAAACAACATTATCAGTTTACTCTTCTGAAATGATACAAAAAGCACAAATTGGGAAGTAACCAACATCTTGCTTGAGTAATGTAGGGAGCCCAATAAATAAAGAAATTAGTCGGGATGAAAACCTGTAGTATCAGGGGCCACCAGGACTGAATTTTTTAACCACTGCATTACAGCAGTGACTGTAATAGACTTTAAATGTGGAAAAATATTGTAGGTAGGTAGGTTGAGAAACAATGCCAGAGATAATATAGATAGACAGAATGTTATTTGTCCCAAGATGAAAATATAACTCCTCCAAATACACACAAAGAATTACAAGAAAAGAAGAAAACATCTGAATTGGCTAATGATAAGAAAGCAGTTGCAGCTAAGCACTAGAAGGGTGCATTGCTGTAGGTATGGAGGAGCCCCAGTATCGTTTGTTGACATACTTCTGCTCAATAAATCGTGTCTGAAAGAAATTAATGCTAGCATGTCAAAGAGTGAAAGTCTAGCATTATATCACTGTCATATTTTATCCCTCAAGGCCTGAATATTAATGTAGCTTAATCAGCCCACAACTTAGGAGTTATCGCTGACACTAATCCATTTTATGAAATGCAGTAATGTGTTATTCAGAATCTACTTTTACAGAAAAATATAGGAAAATGAAGGCATTTTCTTAGTATGCAGAACAAGAAGTTCATTCATGAGTTTATTTCAAATCACTCTATTTGTAGTCTTCAAGTATTTCAAAATACTGCTGCAACAGCCATTAATAAAAATAGGAGTACAACCATAACCCTCCTGTACTGACTTCTATTTTATTTCAAATCCTTCCTCTAACACAGAGTTTTAGACATTTTGATAATGGAGTGTTCAGATTATCTTCTAAAAGTTCCATGGTCAAGTAAAGCTACTGTGGGAAGCTGGGCCTTTAGCTAAAATGTGTTTAACACCATTGAATAATCGGCTGTCAGTGTAATGTATAAACATTTCAATCCAGGCTGAAAACCCAATATTTTAGTCTAACATACCTGATTACTGCAGCTGATAAGGCACATTTGTCCACGTTTGATACTGTTTTGGCCAAAACAGTCATTACAATTGTTCTGTTCCATCAGCCTTCACCTGTGTCAGTTGGCCATATCTCAATTCTTGTGTGATAGGATTTTATATTGTCATGGTCTTGTTATATTTAAAGGAGTGATTTTATGAAGAAGTGCTTTACAGCTTATACAGGTTATACAGGTAGTCCCCAAGTTACGGACATCCGACCTACGACTTACAAACGGGGCCACAGCTGTAATGCATGTGCCTTAGTAACTGCCGCTCCGTCATCTTCAGCCTGGGGATGCTGCAAGCGGTGGCTGGATGGAGGCTGGAGGGGGGTGATTTCGCTGCTCGCACAGTGTAGTGTCCCTCGGGCAGCTCCCGGTGACCTGTAGTCCATAATCACCGGGGCCACAGCTATAGCTCGTGTGCAGGACGGAGGGCTTGATGGGGTGGTTTGCTGCCCACCCACCACGTTGCCGGAGCTACTGCTCCTGACTGGACGCACGCTGGATGGAGCGGAGGGGGACGTTTCACTGCACGGCCACCACACATGGTTGCCCCGTTCGTTTTCTGGTGATGCTGCAAGCAGTGACCCGGTTGTGACTGAATGGAGGCCATTGAGGGCGAACGGGGCGGCGGGGGGTAGCATTGTAGTGTGCCTCGGGTGGCTGCCTGTTGAATGGGGGCAGTGGTGGCTGATTCACTACCCGCCTTTGGCCGCACTGTGTTCGTTCTCAGTGGGCGGACGCTGCAGGCAGCATACTGTAGTGGAAGTGACTGTGAGGTGGGTTGGTGGTGAACCGCCCCTCGCCATCCCCATTCATTCTCAATAGCAAGCCTGCTTGTGCTGTTACGCACATAGCAGGAAGTTGTTGCTTGTCAGTACATCAGACGTGTTGACGATGGGTGACTTCCTGCTGTGATAGTGTGTACAGTGCTGTGCAGAAGAGCTCATCTTAACCTTTTGTCTTCACCCTTCAAGAATGTATCTGAAACACAAATCTGATGCAAGTGCTGGTGATACAGTAAAGAAGAGAAGAACCATCACCATTGAAAATAATAGAAATAATAAAAAGGTCAGAGAGAGGTGAAACTCCATCATTCATTGGTAGAGCACTTGGTTACAGTCGGTCAACAGTAACATTTATTAAAATAATGTACCTGTTCTGACTTACATACAAATTCAACTTAAGTACAAACCTACAGTCACTATCTTGTACGCAACCCGGGGACTGCCAGTAATTTTTTTTTATTAACTGGTAATTATATACTTTAAAAGGCTGGCGCCCTGCCCAGGGTTTGTTTCCTGCCTTGCGCCCTGTGTTGGCTGGGATTGGCACCAGCAGACCCCCATGACCCAGTAGTTAGGATATAGTGGGATGGATCGATGGATGGATTGATATATGCTTTAAAAATAGTTTGCTAAGTTACTTACTAGACTTGAAAGGCTTTGTGTTGTAGCAGAAATGCTGTCTAATTGCTGATAGGCGAGGAGGTTGGTGTGTCTTTTCTTGGGTATCTGTCTTCAGGTAGCGTTCTGGAGAAGGAACAGGCACGCCACTGTGGGGCAGATTCTTTGCAAAGCAGGGTGCTGGCAGTTGATTGGCATGTAGTTTGCAAATATTCAGTGGTGCAGAATAGCTTTCCGTGATGCATACTGGCATGGGGTCACGGATGCTCACACACAGGCAATTTGAAATGTGGCACATGCACATAACAGGTGGTGGTGAAACACAATGGAATACCAGGTCATATCCCAAATTGACAATATATGTCACCCAAGCTAGTCTGATTGTTTTTTCTGTTTTTGTGGTGGATCATCGACTTGCGTGGGACAAGGAGGGACAACAGCTCCAAGAGGGTGGCAGCAGCTAAAGCTGCTCTATAATTAAAAGATGACCTGCTCTTTTTTTGTTTTAAGCCTGATTAAGAAGGAAAATGGGGTTAATTGCAATTGTGTTCTTTTATTAAAATATTAAGGAATGCTTTATCCACACTATCTACTGATCACATGTTTTTGGGTTTTGGATGGAATGCACCTGAACTTCTTTTATTAATATTTAACTTTTTTTTTTTTTTTTTGCACAATACATTTATATTTCTTTTGTACTTGCATTTCTGGAGTTTGCCCCTCTATTTGGTGTCTCTGGTTCTTGGTCCTGTTACTTGATGTCAGTATCCCAGTGTCTATATTTTCTAGGCCACCTGTTGTCACAGATTTATATTTTTGTTTGCAAAAATAATTTAGTACTTTGTCGTTATATTTTTAAAATTGTGTAACTGCACTGAGTAAGGAGAGAACTGGATTAAACTGACGTCAGAATGGCGAGAGATGGTGGGACTGTGTTCACATCATATGTGTTCCTGTTGCATTATCTGACATGCTTGAAGCACTACCAAGGAAACAGGGAAGCATGGGGGACATAACATGTTGCAGCTACTTTTATGTATTCTATGTCTTTATCTGATTAGATCACAGCATCAATTAAATTTATACATAATGCTGTGAATTTTATATCACTTTATTTTTTATTTAACTATTAATACAATGCTTTTGGAAATTACTGTAAAAAGGAAAAAGAGAAGTTTATACAAAAACTAAAAAGTGAATAGAAAAAAGGAATTCATAAGATCGTTAAGTTTTTCATTTTTTTAACTCTTCAGTCATAAAATAATGCTCCATTGTTTCCCTGTTTATTTTTTTGCGTTGGTAACTTGCAACTGTTAATATATGTTGCAAAATGCAAAGCATGGAAAATTTTATTTGGTTAACCCTAGAATCCCTTAAACCTATGAAAAAAACTCATAATCCCGGGTCACCTTAAATTCCTTTGCACCTATCCATCAGCGTCTTTTGTTTAGTAAATGCATCGATCAGCACAAGCAGCAATCAGCCTGCTATCCTATTCCACTCCCACCGACGGAGCTCAACTCAGGCAAAAAAGTTCTTCCAGCTCAAGGCTCTTTATCTGCGTGTGAGGTGCCTGGAATTGTATAGGGTAAATATACCGTTATTTAGAATACATGTATTTCATGTGTGTTCCATGTCTACAATGATCTGTGTAAGTGTAGGATGAAAGGAAATGTGAGGCAAGAAATGCTGAAAACATACCTAAAACAGAAACTTCTTCCATTTATACTAATAATGATATGAAGTGTATAATGTCTGAAGACTTTAGTTTTAAATATCAAATAATTACGTGCACTTTCTCTCTATTATAAAAAAAAATCCTGGGAGGGAGACTAGGGAGACGAGACGTTATCTTCTTGGAAGACAATTTGACGCCCTGTGAGGGACACTTTAACGTTATGCGAAGACACTTTGATGTCCGGCGAGACAAGGCAGTGAGACATTTAAAACAAGTTCACAGACATCTAACCAAACAGTTGTTGGAATGCTTTTGGCAGACAGACATCATGTGGTCACAGCTCTTAAAACGACAAGCAACAAGAAGAATACGCAGCTTACCAGCAGCAGCAAGCCAGCAGATGATCCAACCGCTTCTCCTCAGCATGCGTTCAGCCCCAACCTTCCCCCACCCCCCTTCACAATGCGAGCGGCAGAGATGCAAAGTGGCAAAAGAACAGCTGCTGTACAGGCTTTGAAATGATTGACGCAAAGTGCGACAAGCAGAAAACTCGGCTCGCCAGCAACAACAAGCCAGCAGATGATCCAACTGCAACTCCTTAGTGTGCATTCCGCACCCCCTTCACAATGCGAGCGGCAGAGACATGAAGAGGCAAAAGGACAGCTGCTGTACAGGGTTTTAAATGATCAACGTGCAGTGCAAGGTTATTATAGTTAAAGAAAAGTAAAATCAAAACTGAAACTATTATTAAAAAAAACATTTTCGTAAACTGAAATAAAATAATTAACAAAACCGAAATGAAAAACTAAAAACAGAACTATTAGAGTAGCTGGAAAGACTAACTGAAATAAAATAATAATTTACTAAAATATTTTTAGTTTTCATTTTTGAATGCATATTCTTGCCGTTAGTCTTTAACCCTTGTAAGTTTCAACTCTAAAAAAGAAAGTCATCCACCACGAGCCACCCGCACATATTCATCCAGTGAACAGCGGCTAGTGACGGAGGGTGGGCGTTCACACAGCATTTGCGGTGACAGAGCAAGCTGAATGCGGGCGCATAAAGCGTGTGGAATAGAAAGCGATTTAGGTGCCGCCTTTCTTTGTGCTTGTTGTATATCAAGATGTAATTCAAATGGCTGAAATCAGAATGTACTGGTCAACAAAATGTTTACCATATGGACAGAAAAATCACGACATTTCAGTTTATTTCTCAGGTGACTGCTTTTTGTTGACAGCAATTCACCTGCCACTTCGCACAGGAGAAATTGTTTTTACTTTTTCATATGCGAAGCATAGAGAAAGTATAGTAATCATGAAAAAATTCGACCTCGATATTTTGATGAATCTTGATGTTATAGACCTCCCAGAGTCCAAAAATACCGTTTTTTGGAGTTGTGTGCGTGTGTGTCTGTGTAAACACGATAACTCAAAAACACAACTAGACAAATGGATGAAATTTGGCATGTGGTTGTTACACCACAATTGCTGATCTGTATTAACTTTTGGGCCAAATCCATCACCCAGAAGTGGTACTTTACCTGAACACATACTTGATTTTTTTTTTTTTTTAATCCATGCAGCTGCAGAGTCATATTTATTAAACTTTAATTTTATAATAATTGTTCAATATATTATTAATTTGATTTGTTGTTGATGGTTCCTTAATGTACATAATATAAAAATATAATCATCGCCTTGCAATTTACTCCTTAAACATCCATCCCCATAACTGAGTATACAAGAAAGTCTAGGGGAGACCACTCCCGGTTTTTGAAAATAAAACAGCACTGATCAGAGAGACTGAACAGCATATAGTTGCTGGCCAATCACTTTTGCTTTAAAAACATTGTTTAACAATGAAGCTACACAAACAAAGGTAGGTAGGCGAAGAGAGTCTGCCAAGTGATGAAAAACTAAACATACTAACGGGTTTTTGTATTTATTCTATATTTATTAATTTATCATTTTTAGTTCATATTCACAACTCAAAATACCTGATATTGCAACATGCTTCTTTTTCTTTGTTTCCCTCAATACAGCTAGGTGGGGTCTGAACACTGATTCAAGTCAAAGAGCCCTGTTCTTCATAAGCCCCAGTGATTTTCATGAAAAAATATCTAAAAAATTATAAAATTGAGTAAAATTGTTCATATTCAGTATCTAGTTTTGATTATACTTGTTTTTATCAGACAAAAACAAAACCAGATAGTAAACCATGTAGTGTCGTTAGCTTCCACTAACATTAAACTGTTAAGTGTACAGTTCTGTCTGATTGTGACACAAAACTAAACTTCATAGGAGCTCCAAACCATAATTCCTAAAACTGAAACTAATAGATATAAAAATAAAATATAAATGTCTTTGTGAAATAAAAACTAAACTAAAACTAAAAATACACGATGAAGGAAAAACAAAACTAAACTGAATTTCCAAGTAAGGTCAAAAAAAAAAAAAAAAACAGAAATAAAAACTAATATAACAAGGCAAAACTATAATAACCTTGGTACAGCACGACAAAATGAACACGCAGCCCGCTAGCAGCAGCTACAGAAAGACAGCAGATGATCCGACGGCTTCCCCTTAGTGTGCGTTCAACCGGACCCACCGCCAACCCCCTCCTTCACAACACAAGCAGCATTATACATCCTGCGAGAGAGATTTAACCACACCCGGGGCCAGAAATAAAGGACAAGTATTGTTTTTACAAAAGTTTTAAAGTAAAAGTGAAAATAATGCATATGTAACAATTCCAATGAAAATAACAATCGCTTTAAATTGTACATCCGGTAAATCAAACCCGGGGGTGGGCGAGCAAAGCCCCCTAGTTATTCAAAAATACAACCAAAGTAAAAAGAAAAATCATTCAACTTACATGTTGCAGCCAATGAGTTAAAAACCCAAGTTCAAATGTCAATCTACAGAAAGTTGATACATGTTCTTGGATGGTGCAGAGGTAAGAACTGCTGCCTTATAACCCAAAGGTTCCGGGTTCGAGTCAGGTCGCGCTACCTTTTTTGTAGAGTGCTGCTATTATTATTACCGTAATAATAATAAAAACATATATCTGATTTGAGTTTGTAACATCCAGAGTAAATTTTGGATAATTGTAAAAGATATAGCCGAAGAGATATAAGCAGATAAACCAACGCTGGTGAATTATGTCTTCTTGGTCTCTTGTTGTCACTTGAATTTTTTGTTATTCAGTTTCATTTTTGAATAAAAGCACACTTGTTTTGTTATGCTTTTGTGTGTTTATTTTATATTCCAGTAACCACTTCAATGAGATCAAATCTGTCTCTGCCTCTCCTGCATGTACACAAACATTCATACAAAATGAAACTTTTTGAAAATGCTATGTCATTTGACAACTCTGTGTTATGGTGCATGATACTGAAAATGCAGACAGACTTCTTTTTTGGTGCATACACTGTCAGCATGGCAGTGCCAAATCTAAACACAAGCATGGAGAATTGCTTGCGAACTAAAGTAGCCAAAATTTACACTGGGTGTTACAGACTCAAATTAAATGTATGTTTTTATTATAGTAATAATAATAGCAGCTCACTACTCAAAACACAGAGCGTCTGGTCTTGAACCCGGAACCTTTTGGTTATAAAAAAGCATTTCTTACTTCTGCACCATCCCAGAATACATATCAACTTTCTGTAGATTGACATTTGAGCTTGGGTTTTTAACTCATTGACAGTAATATGTAAATTGAATTTTTTTTTTTTTTTACTTTGGTTATATTTTTGAAGAAAAGCGCACATTTATTTGATATTTGGACTAAAGTCTTCACACATTACAAATTTCACATCATTATTAGTATAACATGGAAAAAGTTTCTGCTTTAGATATGTGTTCAGCATTTCTTGCCTTGCATTTCCTTTCATACTACACTTATACAGATCGCTGTAGAAATGGAACACACACGAAATGCATTAATTCCAAATAACGATATATTATTTACACTATACAGCTCCAGGCACCTTACACACAGATATAAACACTTGAATTTGGAGAGTTTCAGCTCCATAGAGGTTTTAGTTGGCGAGGATGTGATGGCAGGCTGCTTGTGCTAATCGACACATTTGCAAAACAAAAGGAATTTAGTGGGCTGGGATTACACGTTTTTTTGTAGGCTTCAGGGATTCTAGTGTTCATATAATAACTTTATTTAACTGATCTAAAAAAGTCTGGTGTAGATCTTTATTTTGTGGGGTAAATGTAATGCATGTTTTCTCTTAATGATTAATAAAATTCTCATTTTCTATAAATAAATGTAGTGTGCATTTTTAAGATTATGGCTTTAACGCAATATCATGTATGAATTACAAAATATCTACCACAGGGCTTTTCAATCATTTTTCTAAGCAGGCAACCAAATGGAAGTTTAAGAGATCATGGGGACAGCAGCAAAAAAACAAAACAAAAAAAAACAAACAAAAAACACAATCTTACTGTATTTGATGGGGAATAAGCTGGTCTTGACTCTGGTGTTAAAGGATAACTTTATCCTCCTAAGAGAAATGCCTTGTAATGAAGTGACTTTCTTAGACTAGCACACTACTTCTGAAATAATCTGTAGAGTAATCAGCAATGTGGCAGGAGGAACGTGTAATGTGCTCCTGTGTTGCCACTTTATTATCTCTACGTTGCCTTTCACATTGTATTTTCTTCAAAGCTGTTTTGGTAGCATGATATGGAAATTCTGTGCTATTATTACTTCAAGTGGCACAGAAGTATTTCAAGCACATATTCAAGGACACAATTACTTTCAAACACTTAAGTTTCCGTGTACCATGATGTTAGAAAAGGTAGTAAACAATCAACAGCCAAAAATAAATATAATGTGGTCTGTCAAAGGAAGTGGCCCACTTGAAAAAGAGAACAGACAGCCCTGAAGCACAAGTGCCTTGGCTGTCAGCATTAATGATGTGTGATTTATTTTAAACACAAAAATTATTTTCAAATTATATAACAATTTATAAAATATCAAAAGAATTGTACTCAACTTTCAGGTAGAGTATAATGAATTAAACAAATGTGAAACCAACTGTGCATTTCTCAGTTCTGTTTTGGCACCTTCCAAGCTGTGGTTGTCTGCAGCTCAGAAATCTGTGAACATACTTCTCCACTCTACATTATGCATAAATTATGTACACATTCCAACACACAATAAATAAATAAAAGTTAATAATTTCGATATACTGTAGATCCTGGAATTTCTTTTTTTTTGCTCTCACAAGATTTAGTTGTTGTAGTGGTGTGGGTACACCATTGGAAAGGAGACACCAGTATAAACTTGCAAACTTGGATAAATTTTCATATGTCAAGATGCAACCTTTGTTACTTCTCACAACAGTGACACAACTGTTGTGGTGGCAAGGTAACAGGACACCTACTCCTCACCATGTGATGCAACTCTGTATGTGGCAGTACAACTATGCAGAGGGAAAAAGAAGATGTACGCAATCACATGCACACACTCTCACATATTGTATGTTGCTACCAAAACGTGAACTGCTGTCTCACTCTCCTCCAGACAACTGTACAATAATGACAGAAAAATATTACATATAACCTCTCATATTTTTTTCAGAATATGTAATAATAAAGATCATATAAACTTCAGTGCTGTAGTTATTTAACTTGCACTTTAATATTGTCTCACACTTGGAATACAAAGTAAACCAAGGGCATCAATTTGACGTGGGGAAAGAAGATCACACAAGATGACATATTTTGGATGGAGCAAGCTACATGTAAAAAAGACAGAGGGGGCTCATTTGCATTGCTTCCGCAGACCCAATGATGTATACAAATGTTAGGAAAAAGAGTGGGCTCTCTTTGCGAACATAGAAGGGTTGATGGAATGTGGTACTTGACAATGAATGAAGTGCCTTTTAGGGGAAAAAAAAAATATGATTTGAGTACAGCTATACTGAAATACTGGAAGATGTACTGAATCACACTCACACTGTTTGTATGTGTATGTATATATATATGGCTGGTTTAAAGGACAGCTGCTGTACAGGCTTTTAAATGATTGACGCACAGTGCGATGTGTGGATCATGCAACACGGCACTAGCAGCCCTGGGAGAGGTGGGGGGGAAATAACTCATTCATTCCAACATTATTACTGGCAAATAAAGAAATAAAAAATGAATGAAATGAAAATAATCTCTTTAAATTGTACATCCGGATAACCAAACCCAGAGGTTGGCAAGTGAAGCGAGCAGGGGGCAGGGCCCCCTTGTTTTATATATTTATTTTTAATTAATATAAATTAATTCATATACAGTATATATATTAATTACGCACACACAAAATGTCTTTTAAGGGTTGTGAGAAGGAATGGCAACATTACAAAGGGGTGAATGCTTTACAGTCTCAACTTTTTTTGGAATTTGTTGTAGACCTGAAATGCAGGAATGGATGTATATTAACAATGAAATGAAGTTGACCAAACAAAACATGAAATATGTTGGGTCCATATTGTCTGCAAAGAAATAAAAGTAAATTTATAACTACATTTTTTTCTTTAGTTGCGTTTTCCATACCACCTCA
Organism: Polypterus senegalus; assembly: GCF_016835505.1. Classification (NCBI taxonomy): domain Eukaryota; kingdom Metazoa; phylum Chordata; class Cladistia; order Polypteriformes; family Polypteridae; genus Polypterus; species Polypterus senegalus. Next base: position 11,188,659 of record NC_053167.1, read on the forward strand.
ACCTTTTCTGATATGGGGTTGTTGAAAACCTCAGTATTTTCAGATTTTATGGAAATGCATGCAGTTTAATTTATTCATATTTCATTAAATCAAGGCATAGAACAAATAAAACAATGGCAAATAAAAACAGTCATGGAACTATGAAGTGTACAATATTGTATTCAAATTTTTGATTCATCAAAGTAGCCAGCTTTTCCTGATATAACAGCCAAACTGTGGTAACCCTTTTGATTCAGAATGCCAGTTACTCTGTGCAAGTCACCAACTCCAGCAAAGGAACTTCAGACCATGACACTTCCTCTTCCATGTTTTACAGTTGGTGCCACACACTGAGGAACCATCCTTTCACCAACTTGACTGCCTACAAACACACCCTGTGTGATAAATGAAGATTTCAAATTTTGATTCATTGGTCCAAAAGACTTTCTTCCAGTCTGCAGTAGTCCACAGCTGGTATTACAAGGCTCTATTTTGTCCTTTAAGAAATGGTTTATTAGTGCCACTGTCAAATCTTGCAGAACAAAGTCTTCTCTTCATGGTATAAACCGAAACTTGCTTTTTTCAGGCAGTGTTAAGCTCTGCTTGAAGTCTTTATACTGTGAGGTGCCTATCATGCAAGCTGGAGAAGTCAGAAACTTGTCTTCTGATTGGGTTGTGACTTTGGGTGTGCCAGATCTCTTCCTATGAGAGTTTCTTTCAGTTTCCAATTGTTTTGGGATTGTGCAGGATAAGGTACTCACTATTGCTTTGACTTTTTTTTTTGCATATTCTCTAAATGAAAGGCCTACCCTTCTAATGGTAACAATGCTCTCTCATTTCATTTGTTAATTGCCGTTTTCTTGCCATTATTACTGGTATATTGTCCAAGTAGTACTTTAGAGGGTGTAGTAACACAGTCTGTTCCAACTCTGCTTTAAGACAGGCAAAGGGTTTTTAACTGATCAATAGGAGTTGGGGCACCTTTGCAAATTGTTTGCTTCAGCTTGCAAGGCTCAACTGCTGCAGAACATTTGTAGGTTGTAACCTATTAGCTGATCCCTGAAGAAGGTCCACTTGGAACATTCTGAAAATTCCTTTTTTTCAGTTTTTGCTAACTTAAACATTAAATGTAAACCTCTGGCAGTTTACTGCTCACCTTTTCACCATTTTAGCACCATTTTAGGTCATTCATTGCATTTCAACTGATTAAAGTTGAAGAAAAACTGGAAAACTGAGGTGTTCTAAAGCTTTTGACCAGCAGTGTATACACACACACACAATTGATAAATGGCCGATTAACTAAATGATTTAAGAAACTTTAATTTTGAAACTTGTAATATGATATAGTAACTGACAGATGGCTGAAATATGTGCAAGAAAGTAATTCAGAAACATTTAGCTGATAGGTAACAGACTGGTTCTCCTTGATTACGCGGTGTGTTTAAGTGACTGGAAAAGCGGACTAAGAGGAAACTGGCAGACTTTGTAACACACATGGAAAGATGTCAGCTGAGCTAAGTGACAATCAAAAATACTTAAATATTAATAATGCAATTTAATTGATAAGAACAGTAAAAGAGAAAGTAAAAGATCAAAACGAGTCCTATAAGTAATGTTTGTAGTTGCTTGATAGTAGCCTAATGATTAGGTTTCCTAATAAAATTAACTAAAAAAGCTCCACCATATTTAAATGAATTTGTCATTTATCATGAGTTAGTACAAACCGGATTCCAAAAAAGTTGGGACACTATACAAATCGTGAATAAAAACTGAATGCAATGATGTGGAGGTTCCAACTTCTAATATTTTATTCAGAATAGAACATAAATCACGGAACAAAAGTTTAAACTGAGAAAATGTATCATTTTAAGGGAAAAATATGTTGATTCAGAATTTGTTGGATTCAACAAATCCCAAAAAAGTTGGGACAAGGCCATTTTCACCACTGTGTGGCATCTCCCCTTCTTCTTACAACACTCAACAGACATCTGGGGACCGAGGAGACCAGTTTCTCAAGTTTAGAAATAGGAATGCTCTCCCATTCTTGTCTAATACAGGCCTCTAACTGCTCAATCGTCTTGGGCCTTCTTTGTCGCACCTTCCTCTTTATGATGCGCCAAATGTTCTCTATAGGTGAAAGATCTGGACTGCAGACTGGCCATTTCAGTACCTGGATCCTTCTCCTACGCAGCCATGATGTTGTGATTGATGCAGAATGTGGTCTGGCATTATCTTGTTGAAAAATGCAGGGTCTTCCCTGAAAGAGATGACGTCTGGATGGGAGCATATGTTGTTCTAGAACCTGAATATATTTTTCTGCATTGATGGTGCCTTTCCAGACATGCCCATGCCACATGCACTCATGCAACCCCATACCATCAGAGATGCAAGCTTCTGAACTGAGCGTTGATAACAACTTGGGTTGTCCTTGTCCTCTTTGGTCCGGATGACATGGCGTCCCAGATTTCCAAAAGAACTTCGAAACGTGACTCGTCTGACCACAGAACAGTCTTCCATTTTGCCACACTCCATTTTAAATGATCCCTGGCCCAGTGACAATGCCTGAGCTTGTGGATCTTGCTTAGAAATGGCTTCTTCTTTGCACTGTAGAGTTTCAGCTGGCAACGGCGGATGGCACAGTGGATTGTGTTCACTGACAATGGTTTCTGGAAGTATTCCTGAGCCCATTCTGTGATTTCCTTTACAGTAGCATTCCTGTTTGTGGTGCAGTGTTGTTTAAGGGCCCGGAGATCACGGGCACCCAGTATGGTTTTACGGCCTTGACCCTTACGCACAGAGATTGTTTCAGATTCTCTGAATCTTTGGATGATGTTATGCACAGTTGATGATGATAGATGCAAAGTCTCTGCAATTTTTCGCTGGGTAACACCTTTCTGATATTGCTCCACTATCTTTCTGCGCAACATTGTGGGAATTGGTGATCCTCTACCCATCTGGGCTTCTGAGAGACACTGCCACTCTGAGAAGCTCTTTTTATACCCAATCATGTTGCCAATTGACCTAATTAGTGTTTATTGGTCTTCCAGCTCTTCGTTATGCTCAAATTTACTTTTTCCAGCCTCTTAATTGCTACTTGTCCCAACTTTTTTGGGATTTGTTGACACCGTGAAATTTTGAATCAACATATTTTTCCTTTAAAATGATATTTACTCGGATTAAACGTTTGATCTGTCATCTACGTTCTATTACAAATAAAATATTGACATTTGCCATCTCCACATCATTGCATTCAGTTTTTATTCACAATTTGTTTAGTGTCCCAACTTTTTTGGAATCTGGTTTGTATTAACTCAGTTAGTCTGATTATCCTTACTCCTCAGAGAAATTTTTTTTTTTCTATTTTAATGTGGAAACAGCAAAACTTTCATGCAATTTAAAAATCTGAACACTTAACTGATATTTTAAACTAGCACTGTTTAACCCTCTGGTAATTAAAAAAAATAGTGGAATAGGTTATATATTTTAACTTTAAAAACTGTTATTTGAAAACTGGATATTTAAATTCAATTTGGATTTCTTGTAAAAATATGTTCTCCTATGCCCATAGGTTCTGGAAAACCATGTTTCTTGTTCAATGAATTTAATTAACTCTGGCTTTAAAAGAATTGGTTTGGAATTTTTGTTTAGTTACTTTTTTTGCAATTATGCCATGGAAGCATAATACTGTATTTCAGGAAAAAGGCTTCCCCCTTGTGGCAAGAGGCCATCAACAGAAATTAAAAAAAACCAGTATGTCCACTTTAAACAATGCATTTACTTAAAAAAAGACATGTCTTCTATGGCAAATAATAATAAACTTGGAAGTAATTTTTTATCACACATTCTTGGCATTATCTATCATGGTGCAAGATTATATATGTACTTTTTGTGTTCATAAAAACTGATGTTGCTGAGGTTTCCATGTAAACATCAGCCTGTGTGAAGGAAGCCATGGTGGAAACTGGAAGTGCAAGAGTAGATTATCATGTGTCTGTGGCTGCTGAGGATAACATTGCCTGACAGCTAAAACAGTCTATACATGCACATACACAGGATGTGAAAATAAAATTGAAAAATAGAGCCTATGGTTTATATTTAACCCATTTCGTTACCTTTCAATATTTGGTTTGTATCATTTAGATGTGAGCTGTGAAGCATCTATGCTAAACAATGTGCTGCTACACTAATGACATCCATAAATTAAGTTACTCCAATAAACAGTCTGGTCCTTAGGGCTTCCACCACTACACTATTAATGTAGAGGTCTGGAAAACCGACCCCATCAGTAACAAACTGCAGCATTGCATGACAAACTGAATTTGTTTAGATGTCTCCAGTGAGGGATTACTAAAGGCACTGATGCTCAGGTGACACCATTTTACTTTGATCTGTTGAAGTATTCACACTTATTTAAAGTGGCATGCAAAAGTTTGGGCACCCTTGCATAAAATGTCTGTTCCTGTAAACAGTTAAGTGAGCAGGAGATGAATTGATCACCAAAAGGCATAAAGTTCTAGATCACATATTTACTAAGCTTTTGCTTGCCACTGTAGCTATGAGGCGAAACATTAAGGTACCTTTAAAAACCAGATACTGTATATGATATAAAATAAGTGCTTGTTTTTTAACATTTGTAGAATATTTTTAATTTTATCAGAAAAAACCAAGCACAGTCTGCAGTGCATGAATTTCCAACAAAAGTACAAATGCGGCCACAACATCTCTGAAGCTGTCTACCAATAAAAATGTTCCAGGAAGTGGTTATCATTAATTAGGGCAATAACGTTGGTGGCTAGACTTCTTTAAACATGATGGCATCTTACAAAAATATATTATATCTATGTGAAAATGATAAGGATATTCACAAGTGAGGAGTACTCTCTACTTCCCTATGGATATATATGGTAATTTTTAAGGCTGTTGTTTCAACTGTTCCAGTAACCAGCACTATAAGCTCACTTATAAATTATGCTTCATTCAACACCACAAAGTTCTGTAGCAACTAACTTCAAATACACAAAATTGATTTGGTAACTTGCACAGTTTAAGAGTTATTAAATTCAGGAACAAGAAATCAGTAATTGAAGCAAATGGTCCAATAATCAGGAAAAGACTTTGTCATCACAGCTGTAATACAAAAAAGATGAAAAACAGCATATTCACACACACGGTACCTGTCCAGGACGTACTGCAGTGTTTCTACAATCCCTGCCTGTTCTTCTCCAATCAATGAGGGCTGGAACAAGATTTCTGGCACTCGCAGCATCTCTGTACCCAAGTACATTTGGTGATATTCAGCAAGGTTAAATATGGACTGTGAGTAAAAGACACAAGATTAGTAAGTAAGCATAAAAGAGGGCACCAACAAGACAGCCAATGAAGCCAAACTAATTGTTAACAGTGAGACATTTAGTAATTTTGACACATTTAAAAGAAATAGCACAAATTATTAATTTCAATGAAGCCTACCATCTCTGTAAATAAACATTCAGAGAACAGACAGCTACTCCGGTTTAACACTGCCGTTTTTGTGTCATTTTTTTCATGTGACTCTTACAGCTGGTTACAGGCTGTACATCAGACAGCAGTCTCTTGATCATGCACTAAAGCAAAATGCAGGTTGTCTCTTTTAATTCATCATTGTAGGCATAAAATCCATTCTTATATTAGCTACTTAAAAATAAATGCAATCTTTCCTTCTTTAATGGTGCCTAAAGGATTGGGAGCCATATAAAACACAGCTGGTTTATTGATCTTAGACAAGTTTTAGCTTTCAATGAGATGCAAACTTGTTATTCTTAAATAAGTAGTAGTCACTGAAATGAAAAATGCTAACTAATAAAGTTTGGTGCTTTTTAGTTATTTTAGCTATTTCTTCACCAAAAATATCAAATTGGAGCTGTCAGCATCTTCTAGCCTACCTGTGATGTGCTGACTGTCTTTTCTGTCTCCATTTGGTCCACTTTGAACTCAGGATCCATCTCTGCTGCACTGTCCACATCATAAAGATTAGGCTCAAGCTCAGGTGCCTGTAACAGAGACGGTGCATAACATTTCTTACAGAAATCACTTTTTGGTCCAAGTTCTGGATGCTTGTCATTTGTTGGGGAACACAAAGGGAATGGGCTACTTCAGAAGCTACAGCACTGAATAATGAAGAAAATCTGCCAAAGACAAGACCCTGCATGAAATGTAAACAAGTCTAGGTGAAATAAAGTAATTTTGCAAATTGTATATGAACATGTATTATACAGATACAATAAGTTTATTAGCCTCTTAAGGAAGTTCATTTTGGATCTTTAGCATTGTCCACAGAAAATACCATGCATCAAATAGAAAATTCCTGGTAGCTTGAAAGACTGCTAAAATAAGAAAAAATACTAGTCCTACCAAATTTCCCCTAGGCCTCTGTTCACACCAACATCATGGATGGAGTTTTCATGTGGACAATCAGCATAATGGATGTTATGGTGCAAACTTGAAGCGCTGCAGTATCATGAAGTGTGTGTATACAGATTTTCAATACATTGTCTTTCAGCTAAAAGGTTATCTATAAAGATTACAATATGCAAGCTTTCGAGGCAACTCAGGTTCCTTCTTCAGTCAAGATGTTGCCTGAAGAAGGGGCCTGAGTTGCCTCGAAAGCTTGCATATTGTAATCTTTTTAGTAAGCCAAGAAAAGGTGTAATTTTGCTTGACTTTTCACTACATTCATAAAGGCTAACACGGTAGAACATACAGCTAAAAGGTTGAAAAATGCATGTAACAAGGATATAAAATCAAAATGGAAAAAAATAAAGAGCAGCCCTCTAGTGACATGTACTTGTAGCATCACCAGCGAGCCAATCCAAGGACAAATCTACACCATGTTGTTTTCAGCTGTGGTAGCAGTAAATTCTACTCTCTCCAAACACATTTGTTCAAGGTGGGCACAATATTACAGTTTCAACATGTGCACCACCAATTGCCAGTTGTCCTGAGTGTTGTCATTGCTTCACATTGCATATTTCACTTTGCATGTTTGTTCTTTTCCCTCTCCTTCAGGCTACTACATTTCTTCCTTGGTATTTATGAAGAAATTCAACAATGAGGCTATATGTCTTCTTTACAGTCAGACATATTGGAGGTATAAAATGAAAGCCCACTTGTCTTAATGCTCAGTGAAATAATAATCAAAATTTCTTCTATTAAAGTATTGGAAGATGCAATGGCACCATTGAGAAGATATTATATCTAAAGAGAGGGACTGAAGTGAAGAAAACAGCAGGACTTATTTTAAAATGGCTCACAAGAATAAATTATTTTTAATCATCAAGTTCTTTCCTATTTTACATATAACTTGATAAATGTTTTGTATGTCTTTATTTATAATTTAGGCAAACCAAGTGGTGAGAGGTATTCGTGTTTGCACAACCCCCCCCTTTTACGACTGTCTCTTTGTAATTTTATGACAGGATTTGGGGGGATGTGTCTTAAACCAGTTTGATCCCCCACACAAAGCCAGGTTAGCTTAACATATGGTCTTGGGGGGTTGCAGGTGTTAAATGTACTATTTCTCCCATTGGTCTGAGATATGGCTGTTTGGAATTGGCTTGTCTCAGAGGCCTTTAAGTACCATGATGTCCTATTGGTTCTAGGAATTGGAGAGAACATCTATAAATGTACTTGCTCAACCACATTCTCTCTCTAACCAACATATGATGAAGAAGCATCTCTCTTGCTAACCTGTGATGATGAAGACAACACAATGAAGAGCACAGCTCAGCAGCCATATTGAACAGACATGTGGCTGAAAGCTGAGCACCAACGATGCCTTAACTAGAGACATTTTAAGTAACTGCAAGTCTGTGTGCCACCTGAATTACACATCACCATTTTATCAGGTTGTATGGTTGCCAATATTCAAATGTACTTTGCATTTTGTTATTATTTATGAATATTATCAGTAATACATTATTTTATGTGTAACTTAACTCCTGCTTGTCTTTTTACTACATCTAATTGCCTGAGGTTATAGATATAGAAGGGAAGGTGGGGATAAGTTATATACAGTGGTAAGTCTGTGAGATTAGGCATTCTAAGGCTACATATTAATAATACAATAGGGGAAAGTAGAGCAATATATATTACTCTACCAAGATAAAACAATTGGCGTAGTCGGCAGGATTTTGGGGTAACCAAGTTTTGCACCCTGTTTGCAAATACTGTTTTGATGTATGTGTTTGTTTATGTATGTGAATTTTAGGGCACCCAGTGTACAAATGTGGTGGAAGTAAAACATTGTTTGGTTGCTGAATGGAATATAACCAACAAAGTGTAGAGACTTCATGTGTGTCACAAGGACACCCGCATGTTTGTTAGTACTGGTGGTAGTGAGTCCCTAATTAAAGTGCTAGGGAGTGGTGAAAGATGCATGCGTCATTCATACGGCATTTAAGTGGTTAAAGTGCTAGGGAGTGATGGGACATGCATTCGTCATTCATACGGTACTTATTCATTTAGAATCTTTGTGTATGTATGTGTATGTTTGCTTACAGGGGCAAAAGTAGGCCAACCCATAACGAATTTGGCAAATTGTATTAGAGTAAATTGTAGACTTAGAAATGCCTAAGTTCATTTTAAAGTCAGCCATCTTCCAGTGGAGTGGCAGAGGAAGCAGGCTAAAGCTAGGAAACCTGTAGTTCAGGTAGAGAAAGCAGAAGCTGAGCTGAGTGTGCCACAAAATGGAAGGGGGCTGGAAGGATTAAAAGCAAGAAAACAGAGATCAGGTTTAAAGAAGACAGCTGCTGTTATAAGAGGTTTACTAGCTTGTATTATTGGTAATAAGGAAGATCATGATAAGGAAGAAAATAGCAAAGTGAATGAAAGTGAAAGTTATGGAATGTTGAGTGAGAGTTTTGAAAGATGTAACAGTTGGTGTGATAATTGTGAAGTGTTAGCATGTAGAACATCCACTGCTAAAGTAGAAAGCAGTGAAAGAAGTGGAAAAAAGAAATGTAAACCACCCATGGTGAAAGTTAGGGCAGTAGTAACCAGATCGGACTGGAACCCTAAAACATGGGTGGGTGACTTACATGAGACAGATGTGTGCTCAGATAAAGAGTGGGAATGTGAGTGTGAGGAAAAGGAGAGAGATGAAAGGAAGGAAAACAGCAAGGGTGTTTTCTTCCTTTATTCTCCACTGCACCACAATCTCCAGTAATTCTGAGGCCTGTCCAGTATTTAAAGAGCATGCTACACTGATAGATATTTCACCACTGTTAGGAAAGGTAACCAGTGCTGCATTGAAATTTGATTTAGGACAAAGAGATCAGATAGAAGGCAGAGGAGCTGGTGAGTGTGAATGGCAATTGTTGACTAGAGGGCATGAACTGGATATTGGCTTAAGGATACTGAGTAAAGAAAATGTGGAATTAAACAAAGAACAATGGAAATGAAAGGAATTCAAGTGCTTGTGTGTGAAAGGTCTGAATGTGCTAGTGCAAGAATGGCTGAGTTGGAAAGAAAGTGCACCAGTTTAGGAGTTGGTTTGAATGAAACAGGACAAGCCAAAGAACAAAGGATGGGGGATGGTGCAGCAGGAAGCTCAGCTAGCAAGCCAGGAATGCACAGGGGTGTGAAGGTCCTAACAGCTGTGCTAGGGCCAGCAGTAATTAAAAACCACACACACTTAGGTTCAGTAATTCGAAACCTGACTGACCAGTTGTTCAAAAAGACAGCCTATGAATCTCCATGCAATAAAATGGAGAAAAGTGAGCTGGTCTTTAGTAAAGAACACAGGTCAGTTTTAGAGATGCTGGATTTAGAACTTGGGTTCTGGAGAGGTTCAGCCCACACTTTCAGGTAGCAGTTACCATACAATAAAAAAGGACACACAGGCAATGAAAAAATAGAAGGGTAGCGCAGGAAGACAGGAATGGAAAACAGTTATTTCTGTTTCAATTTTCTGGCCTTTTGCAATAGTGCTACTTCTATTGTAAGGTTTTTATGGACTTTGGTTTGGTGCAGGTAATAAATAGTGAAGGCAATTAGCAGAGTAAAATCCATGCAGGAGATCGGGTTACCATTGGCACATTGGAGTGGCGTGGCACTAGTGCCAAGCTGTTCCAATGAATGCCTGGAAGCAAAGTTTGAGTTTTGGCACCAGGTAAGCCAAGAAAATGAGATGGACAGAAACTGCTTTGTCACCTTCCATTTTGCAGACCTGCCTACATAGCAGAATGAAGAAAAGACAACAGAAAGACAAAGACAAAGAAAAGACAAAGACATGAAGAAGAACTGAAGAGACAGCAAGAAAAGACACTTACTGGGGTTTAAGTGAGTAACAAGTCCACAAGTCATGCAATAATAAGGCTAGTCACAATAGCTATAGTTTAAAAGGAAAGGTTTGTTCATTACTGCAGCAAATTTATATTCCAAGGGGTGGAAACTGAACAAACCAGTTAGGAATGCCAAAATAAGGGGATTAATTTTGGGCTCATAAAGTATACATTCTGGGTATTAATTAAGTGGGATAATTAATACAAGGTATAGTAAGCAAATTGGTGAACTTTTCAGGAAAGCAGGTGCAGCTGATACATTTGCAAGACATATGGGCTCCGATGTTTAGGTATAGTCTAATTGGGAAAATATGGAAGCCCTGCTGAGATTGTCGGCTGTGGTACAGGCACAGGACCAGTGGGCCAATTCTAACCTGAGGTGTTTAGCACAACGAGTATGCATATGGTGAGCAAACAACTCTAGGGGTGGCCTACGGGGAATGATGAGAGTTGCATAGCTTTGATGTCTCATGGTGGTGATGCCAGCCTATACTGGTAAAGGCTGATGGCAGTCAAGAGTTGCACCATGGGTAGGAAAGCACAAGAGGCAACTAAGTCAACCCCAAATGTGTGCAGAGGGCCACAAATGTTGGTTTGTGAACAGTTTATGCAGTGGCACATGTGCTGTCACTTGGGCAGAAGTGGTTGTACTGGCACCTGTGGCATGTTACCTTTCAAATTTTGATGTTAATTGTACAGCTGCATATGCTTAAACAGATAGTTTGGGACAGGGGTCTAATTAGCAGTTAGACAGAGAACAAGTACAGATTAAAAATTCACACAATAGACTAAATTGTAGTGGGCTAGTTTAGTGGAAGGTGTGGACTTGTCTCATTTTGAACCACCAGATCTGATGACATATGAAGACTGCAGAAAGAGTTGAAGCAAGCCGGAGCAGATACAAGTCATCAGGAGCGCTTCCAAGTTCTTCAGATTGTCTTTGAAATAAAGAAGATATGTAATGGACAAATGGTCACGGACAACTTTTAACACTGGGAGAGCAAATACTGCCAATCAATGCACAAGTTATGCATCAGACTCTTTAAACAATTTAAAGACATTGTTTATAAAGACATTGTACAAAACATTCATGGGGTGGAGTGTTGTGATGTGGATTTTGCATATAACTTGATAAATGTTTTGTATGTCTTTATTTATAATTTAGGCAAACCAAGTGGTGAGAGGTATTCGTGTTTGCCCCCCTTTTACGACTGTCTCTTTGTAATTTTATGACAGGATTTGGGGGGATGTGTCTTAAACCAGTTTGATCCCCCACACAAAGCCAGGTTAGCTTAACATATGGTCTTGGGGGGGTTGCAGGTGTTAAATGTACTATTTCTCCCATTGGTCTGAGGTATGGCTGTTTGGAATTGGCTTGTCTCAGAGGCCTTTAAGTACCATGATGTCCTATTGGTTCTAGGAATTGGAGAGAACATCTATAAATGTACTTGCTCAACCACATTCTCTCTCTCTAACCAACATATGATGAAGAAGCATCTCTCTTGCTAACCTGTGATGATGAAGACAACACAATGAAGAGCACAGCTCAGCAGCCATATTGAACAGACATGTGGCTGAAAGCTGAGCACCAACGATGCCTTAACTAGAGACATTTTAAGTAACTGCAAGTCTGTGTGCCACCTGAATTACACATCACCATTTTATCAGGTTGTATGGTTGCCAATATTCAAATGTACTTTGCATTTTGTTATTATTTATGAATATTATCAGTAATACATTATTTTATGTGTAACTTAACTCCTGCTTGTCTTTTTACTACATCTAATTGCCTGAGGTTATAGATATAGAAGGGAAGGTGGGGATAAGTTATATACAGTGGTAAGTCTGTGAGATTAGGCATTCTAAGGCTACATATTAATAATACAATAGGGGAAAGTAGAGCAATATATATTACTCTACCAAGATAAAACACCTGTGAACCCTGAATACAATGAGGACTGATTGAGGTCATTTATGTTAGGTAGAATGCCTAGAGGGGGCTAAGCGGTCTCGTGGCCTCGGAACCCCTGCAGATTTTTTTTGTTTTTTCTGTCCCCCCATGGTCATCAGACCTTACTTTTATTCTATGTTAATTAGTGTTCCCTAATTTTATTTTCTTATTTATTTTGTCTTTTTTCTCTTTCTTTATTATGTTAAGCACTTTGAGCTACATCATTTGTATGAAAATGTGCTATATAAATAAATGTTGTACTATGACATATTTTTGGGAAAATTACATGAAAACACACATACAATGTGTGTCCAATATGAAGATGTGTTTTTAAAATTCATAAATAGTACAAAGTATGGCATGCTTTTGGAAGAAAAAAAAAGATTTAAAAAGTACTTATCCTTTAAAAGTCAGAAGTTCACATGGAGTCTCAACTACTCTGAGGTGTTAGGGACAGCCCATCAAAATTATACCATTCTATAATATAAATGATTGCCATTCAGCTACTGCAATATATTAAGAATGACGTGTAGCTGCACAGTAAAACAAACAAAGCTAAAATTTACCTACAATAACTTGGAATAAAATAGATAATTTTCAAGGCATTTTAATATTAGATGTATGAATGTAAATAGCATCGTCCACATACTTACTAACAATATGAAAATGTATAAATTTAAAAAAAAAAAGTTAAAACACCAAGTTAAGTGTTTACTCCTTGAGCCAAGCTTTCAATAAAAGCATCAAACCCCACCTAAGACTATTGCCTTTCTGACATTTACAGACATGGACAAATTAGGTGGTTGGTAGTTATCCATGAAAAATAAGACCCCACAATTGTGTAGCAAGCTGTGTCAATTTTGAAGTTTGCCTTCTCCAGAGTACATGTTTCAGTTGTTTCCATAGGTGTTTGATGGGATTCAAATCAAGGCTCATAAAAGACTACTTCAGAATAGTCCAATGTTTTGTTCTTAGCCATTCTTGGGTACTTTGGGTCAATATCCTGTTGGAGGATACATGACATGCGGCTGAGCATTGGGCAGTACATTTCATTCCAGAATGTCTTGATAGTTTTGGGATTTTATTGTTCCCTGTAAAGACTCAAGGCACACTGTGACAGACACAGCAAAGCAGCCCCAAAACATAGCTGAGCCTCTCCCATGTTTCAATTTGGGTATGATGTTCACCATTAGTAAGTATGTTTGTAATTCTGTGGACATAAAGCAGTTGTGACATGCCAAAAAACTCCAGTTTTTGTCTCATATATCTAAAGGACATTCTTCCAGAAGCACTGTGGTGCGTCAATGTGCATTTTAGCAAATTTCAGTTTGTCTTTATGTTTTCTTTCAACAGTGGAGTACGTCTGGTTCTTTTTCCATTTAGCCCACTGTTACTGAACAAGCTGATTTTGGTGTTCAGCTTGTATCTGCCTCTTTGGAAATTGTCCTGGCCTTTTTGTCTTCCATTCTCGGGTCGATTTTCCTCTTCCAGCTGCATCCAGGAAGGCTGGCTATAGGCCCATGGACCTTAAACTTTTCAATAATATTTGCAACTATAGTTATAAGAATGTCAAGCTGCTTGGAGATGGTCCTCTAGCCATTGCCTTTAACATGTTAGTCTAGAATTTTCTTCCTGATCTCCTCAGCCAACTCTCTCCTTTTCTTTCTCTGGTCTAGGTTCATTGTGGGACATGTGATGATATCAAACATCAGAGTGATGATTTTTCACCATTTAAATAGGCTGAATGACTTCTTGTGCGATACTAATTAAAGAAAACAGCTTATTTGAAACATCACAGAATCCAATTATTTATGATCTTTTTTAGGGGGACTAACAAATGTGTCTAGGCCATTTTAAAATATCTTTGTAGAATAAGCAACACTTCATACTTGTTTTGCTCTACTCAATGACATATTAAAGGCATGCAGGTATAAATGGGACATTTGCTTATCATTTAATTACTTTGCAGGAGACATACAGCACTTTTTCAATATCAGAACCCCTGCTATTAAATGTTGTCTCACTGTCTGCTAAAAATGAATGACTATACTTAAACAAGTGAAGTGGATGAGATGAAAATAGCAACACTACAATGATTTTGTCTCTTCTGAAATATGCTTAGCTGTTAATCATTTTAAACGGTGGCCAGAGGAAAAGTAATTCTTTTTTGTGCAGTAATATATATAGGGTGGTCCAGATCTAATTATGCAATTTTCATTATGCTATAACTTATTAAGTTTATTACATAGAAAATCACCAGAAAAATCCCGGACCATCGAGAAGTGTGCGAAATGACTACATGAAGAATCGTCTTTGCGCCGAACTGGAATCGACCCCGTATAAAACAAAGTAATCCAGACGATCTGGATCTGCATAATTAGCTCTGGACCACACTGTATATATAGATCTCTCTCTCTCTCTGTGTATGTGTATATATATATATATATATATATATATATATATATATAATCTACCAGACTTTTGTCTATAGACTTGTGTGTCTGGTTAGTGAATTTTAGATAAGGGAAAAAAAAAATCACTTTCATCAATTTCTGGTTGGTTTATATGGTAGTAACTAAAAGGAAATAATGAAAATCTCACAATGAAGTGACTGTAGCCATAAAGTAATTCTTTTCACACAATCTTGAAGGAATCTGGAAAAAACTACCAAGTCAGGCAGAAACCTTAAAGCTTTCAAAAAGCACTTGAATGAGATACTGGAACAAATTTGCTGCTAGCTAACCAAATGAGTTTCCACTACGGTGTCACTGGGAGTTTACACATATTCTAACAGAAAGAAAAACATGGATAGCTGAAACAATGCCATTAGTTACCAAGATAACATTTCCAAACTATACTTTACCCAATTCAGTGATTATAAGGGTGGGAAACTATCCTGGCAGCATTAGGCAAAATGATATGCCATTACTCCACCACAGGGCACACTCATACACGGCATCCATACTCTCACTTACATGGGGCCAATTCAGAATCACCAATTATCCTTACACACACATTTGAAATATGGGAAAAACTGGAGCACCTGGAGAATACCCAGATAGAAACAGAAGGAACATGCCACACAGGCGAGCACCTGGAGAATACCCAGATAGAAACAGAAGGAACATGCCACACAGGCTTTTTATAAGAGGGAATATCCTGTGACTGAGGGAAGCAGAAGCCACACTCTCCTCTGTGAACCTTTTGGTGCATTTGTCTTTACAGATAAATGTCTGTGTATGAGCAAAAGTTAAACATAACTTTTATACTCAGGGATCTGAAGCCTAAACCAGCAGCAAGAGGTGCAAGGCAGGAATCATCTCAGGATGGGGTGCCAGCCAGTCCATCACTGGGCCTACTGAAGTGGGGCCAAATTCATAATTATCAGTCAACCTAATATGTATGTCTTGGAGGATGTGCAAAAAAAAATAGGAATACCCAAAGAACAATCCTCAGAGACATGAAATGTAACACAGATTGAAACCTCATAAAATTTATCATAGACATTTAAGTTTCAGGCAAAAAAAACTAAAAACCTGGAGTTAAAATTTAATGTGATTTCTTCTAAAACAATATTACATTTTGTTTAAGTTCTTGTTAGAATTACAATTTTTGTTTAAAAAATTTTTTTACCTTAAAAATTATTTAAGTATGTACTGTATCAGACTAAAGTTAATATTGTGCTAACATCTTTAGTGAAAAATGTAGTATGGCGGCACCTGTGCAGGCTGCGGCTTACACAGCTCCTGAGTCCGCGGTGTTTACGTGTTAATCTTTGTTCGTCTTTGTCAGTTAGTACAAGAAAAGAAGTAGATTTAAGCGATAGTAGTATGCAGACATACATTTACGAGCGGCAAATCCTGCTCAATTTACGAAGAAAGTGTGGTAGTCTGAGAAACTTAGCTGGTGAAAATGCAAGCACAGCGATCAGAAGCAGAAACAAAGGAAACGCGGTGGCTAAAAAAAAAGGCTAAAAACTAACCCCACCAGACCTGCGATACCGTCCATTGTTTACACAAGTGCTCCCTACCCTGCCCCCACCTCGGCTACTCTGACCATATCAACGTTTTTATGGTTCCTGCATACAAGTCCCTGCTGAAGCGCACTAAACCAGCCTGCAAGAACATCAGAGTGTGGCAGGTTGGTGCCGTTTCAGGTCTCCAAGACTGCTTCAAATTGACAAGACTGGGACATATTCAGAGAGGCTGCTATGGATGGTGACTCCATCAATCTGGATACAGACTCTGTGACTGGCTACATTTCCAAATGCATAGAGGATGTTATTGTTACCAAGGATGTTACCACAAGAGCCAACCAAAAGCCCTGGATGACGAGAGAAGTGCACAAGGTGCTCAAGATCACAAATGCAGCCTTCAGATCTGGAGACAAGGCCGCCCTCAGGGTGACCAGAGCCAATCTGTCTCATGCTATAAGGAGAGCTAAGTGGACATACGCGCAGAGGATTAACAAACAGTTCAGCAGCACCAGAGACATACGTCAGGGGCAAGGCGTTCAGACAATTACAAACTACAAGCCCAACCCACACAGCAGCGATGGTGATGCCTCCCTTCCGGATGAGCTGAACAACTTCTTCGCACGGTTTGAGGTGCAGAACAAAGAGCCTGTGAGAAAAGCAACACCTCCCTCCACTGACCAGGTACTCTGTCTGTCCATAACTGATGTGAAGAGGACTCTATCCAGAGTCAATCAACGCAAGGCTGCAGGACCTGACAACATACCTGGTTGTGTGTTCAAAGAATGTGCCAGTCAACTGGCTGGTGTCCTCACAGACATCTTCAACACATCTCTGAGTCAGTCATCAGTCCCAGCAAATTGACCACTATCATACCAGTGCTGAAGAAGTCATCAGTGACATGCTTGAATGACTACCAACCAGTTGCACTCACGCCAATCATAATGAAGTGCTTCAAAAGGTTAGTCATGTCACACATAAAGACGAATCTCCCTGCCTCCCTTGACCCTCTTCAGTTTTCATACCGCCCAAACAGGTCAACTGAGGATGCCATATGCTCTGCCCTTCACCTCTCCCTGACACATCTGGATAAAAAAGACACATATGTCAGGATGCTATTCATAGACTTTAGCTCTGCCTTCAACACAATCATCCCTCCAAATCTGGTTGTAAAACTAAGCAAGTTGGGTCTGAACACCACCCACTGCAAATGGATCCTGGACTTCTTGACAGAGAGGCCCCAGTCAGTTCGGATGGGCTGCAACACTTCCAGCAACATCACACTGAGCACCGCAGGGCTGCGTGCTTAGTCCACTGCTGACTCACGACTGCACAGCCACACACAACAGCAAACACATTATCAAGTTTGCAGATGATATGACGGTGCTGGGACTTATAAGCAGGGATGATGAAACAGCACACAGAGATGAGGTGGAACGGATGTCTGCATGGTGTGAAGACAACAATCTATCCCTCAATGTTGACAAGACAAAAGAGATAATCGTGGACTTCAGAAAATCACATCCTGCCCACATCTCACTCAGCATCAATGGTTTAGATATGGAGACTGTTAGGAGTACCAAGTTCCTCAGTGTGCACATAACTGAGGAACGTATGTGGATACATAACACCTCATCACTAATCAAGAAAGCCCAGCAGAGACTACACTTCCTGAGGTGGCTAAAGCAAGCAAGTCTCCCCCCTTCTATCCTCGAGATGTTCTACAGAAGCACCATTGAGAGTGTTCTGACCAGCTTCATCACTGTCTGGTATGGCAACTGCAACATACCTGACCGCAAGCGCCTGCAAAGGATAGTGAAGACAGCTGAGAACATTATTGGGGTGCCTCTCCCTTCACTACAGGACATATTTCACAAACGCAGTGTCCACAAGGCCTGCAGCATTGTGCAGGACCCCTTACACCCCTCACATGGGCTTTTCTCACTTCTGCCATCCAAGAGATGATAATGCAGCATCAAAGCCAGATCTGCTAGACTGCAGGAGAGTTTTTACCCCCAAGCTGCCAGACTCCTGGGATCTTCCACACTGCTTCAACCACCTCTAAAAAAAGAACTTTTATACATGAAAACCACTGTCCTGCAAAGATGAGTGTGCATGTAGAAAAAGAACTGAAAGTCTCACACTGACCTTTAAGAATTTTTACTCTCTTGATATCCTTCTGTTGTGAAACATTCTGACCTGTCATTGTTTACACATGTCTTAAACAACTATTATCATAAACTGATCATTTCTGTATTATCTATATCTACAGTATTATTTATTTATTATATTACATATCTATTAACTATATTTATGTATCTAGATTGCAAATAGCATACATTGAATCAATGTTCATATTGCTAACTACACGTCAATATTGCTGCTACATCTTTGTTTTGTCTTTGCACTATGTCTTGTCTGTGTTTTAATTTTAAATTTAAATTTTAATCCTATTTTTAATTTATTATTTGCATGTCATGTTGTTACACTGTGGAACCTTAGCTTCGCAGTTTCGTCTATCTGTATACTTGTACTGTATATGGTTGAGATGACAATAAAGTTCACTTTGACATTTGCTACAGACACCAGGGCCATGTGAGCTGGACAAACTATATCTTATAATGCACCTTGTGAGAGAAGAAAAACTCAAGGATGACCTTACATGTTATATTTGTATCATTGAAAATAAGTGTCCCAGGAACAAGAGTGAGGCCTGAATCTTCATTAACTTATTTAAATTGGTCACACCAATTCCCTTTATAAATTTATGTACAGCTGTATCAAAGATTGTGTGGCATATGCAACCCTAGACATCAGTTTCATGATGGACATGAAATTATTTTACAAGGATTGCCTTCCAGCTCGCATGCAAATCTAACTGTAACCCTGAAAATATTGGTTGTATTTAATATGCATGTTAATTAAATCTTGATCTTTTGTGCTAAAAAGGGCCTTTTTTGTATAGATGTGCACTCACAAAAGCAGATACAACTGTCTCTTTTGTAATATTAAGCCTGGAGTAGGTCTGCTGGGCATAGTTAACATGAGACTGGATCTGGCGTATTTTAAAATGACAGAGAGACACTTATCAAAAATCATGTAATAATCTCTGACCCATATACAATGCTGGAAAAACACATAGCATTTTTGTCCTAAAAATCCACATAGTTCAAGCTCTACAAAATTCACCCCCTGGAAAATATACAATGTGCAGAACCTGAAACCCATCATATTAGTGATTATGCTGATTTTCTTCCTGTAACTCTTGTCTTCAGAGTATTTTTCTTCCCTTACTTATTTTCCACTATCACCCTTCATTTAAACAGTAAAGGACGTGCTTCTCTTGAATTAAAAAATATGCACTCCAAATCTGTACTTGTAATTTATAGGCAGTCAAAACATAATGTGTATGTATGATCAATTGGGTGCTAAGCTGGTCTGTAATTATTCTTGGAAATAAAAGCCAAATATCTTTGCCTTTGTAACTGTGATAATAACACTTAAGTTTACGTGGCGATTTTGAATTGGACACAATTAATACACATTCCTATAAGACATACTCTCAACACAACCAAGCTATAGTTATCAAAAAATGGCAATGTGCTGGTATAAAAGACAGTATAATTAAACTTTAGGCTTACTTCAGATTTGTTGTCTGCAGAATCCACATCAACACTGGCCTCTGCCTGCATTATCTTGTGCCGGGTTTGCTCAACAGATAAACTCAGCTTAGTGATGTAGGAATGCAACTCTTCGGCAGAGTCCATGTTAAGTTCAACCAATGCCTTATGGAACTGGTCTACCAGACCATCCTCAAGTAGCTCCTATCAGTCAGAAAAGAGTAAATAGAAAATTTAGATTATCAATTCAAATGCAATATACATAATAGCAAATGTATTAAATTGACTCTACTGACCAAAATTAACCAAACAATTAATAAATCCGGTCCTTTATCAAGCTAGGCAAAGGAGGACCTTGCAATTCTGCGGGCTAAACAAAAAATTAACCTTGCCCTCATATTCACTTTGCAACTTCTGAAACAGACTTCATCTGTCCAAAGTGGAAATTCAGCTTTTACAAAACCTGAAGGAATACAGAAATAATATAACAAACAACAATAACCCCTCAAATACAACAACAAGAGTTTTTTTTAAAAAAAAAAGAAAAAGACTTATGATAAATGATAAAGGAAGTAGTCACGGTGAGGTGAAGTGCCACTGATATGAAGGAGTCCCAGTAGCAACTTGACACAATTCTGCTAAATAATTCTTTATCTTAAAGTCCTCTATAATTGTGTGTCACAGAGGGGATGTGCAGCCTTATTCATAATGGCCATAGTTTTGCTTTCATTCACTCATTTGCCACTACTTTTATTTTTACCCAGGCAGAAGCCAATGATAAGACTTTTATGGTATGTTGTTATTTAAGCAATTTTTAAAAAATTATATTCTATGAACTATTAGAGTACATATGCAAGAAATATATTTCAGTTTTGGACAAATGTATTTGCTGATAGTTAAGTTTGACTTAAAAATTCTTATACACATTTGCAATAAAAATACCAATTGGATGAAGACATACAAGTACCACTGAAAAAATACATTGTTTAAAAACTTCAGTGACAATGAAAATAATCTTTAGACATTGAATGAATTAATCATAATTAACTTGGGGTTACAGCCAAAAATCCATATCATGGTATAACAAAAAGTTCTAATGGTTTCACTAGATAGCTGTGTAATTATTGGTATATATACTTGACGGACTTAAATGTCATTTTAAACAAATATGTACTACTGAAAAATATGCTACTGACTAACTTTGCAGATATCAGGCACCTCTTATTTGTTGAAATGCTTGTAACACTGCTACTGAAACAGATCAATACCAGGTATTCACATTTCTCAAAACGATAAAAGAACTGTTTTTTCTTACTCATCTACTCATGCTGCAGCAGCTGCTGCCAAGCAAACACAGCACAAGACACAGATTCTTTGTGTTCTACCTTCCTGTTTACGTCATGTTACCATCCAGGGTGAACCACAGAGCACTCTGTGTAATATTCTTAAAAGTGGTCGGCTTACCTGTTGTACGCAGGTAATAAACAAGTCCATGTCCTGTTTGTTGCAGGATAAAGGATAGGGCAGGGTAAGATGTATGAATGTGACCATATAGGGAAGGCATTGTATTAGGGGTGCATTTATTTATTCATTCATTCACTTTTCTAGTTATGATATTGGTTATTTATTTATCATTGACAAGATAAATACCTTCCTCTACTGTACCAGAATACAGGAGTAGGTCTTGTTTAACTGTATGTTCAAGTGTGTTCACATATTTTCAAGTAATTATTCGTATACTGGTAGATTTTTTTTTCCTGAAATGTACACTGGAGCAATAATTTATACTAAAACGATCAGTATATCGTCCATACTACTATTAACTAATATACATATTAAAATCACTAAACAAAAATATTTAATAAATAACCTTCATATGTTTATTGTGAAGTATACTATAACCAATTAGTGTTTGAAATATATGTTTCTTATGAATCAGATGTTTTCTTAGATAACAAAAACATGTCACATTATGGAAATTTGTAAGAATATCTCTCTTTCACAGTTATAAGAGAGAGGCACAATAACTCCATTTAAGCATATAACTAAGTGATTCAATTATAAAAATAACAATACAGCCCTAGTGCTAAAACACAAAAAGGTTGTGGTATAAAATGAAAATAAAGAGATAATTTATCATAGTAATAACACACAAAATCATATTTGTGTTCTTTAAAAATGATGGAAACTATAGCTAGAAACATACAGACTGTGTACAGTATGAAAACAATTCTGACAGTTGCATGGTTTTTAGAAGAAGCAAACCATGTCACAATGGTTATACTTTTTTTCAACAGAAAACCGGTTATGCACAACAGGAAAGACTATCACTTAGTCTACCTAGAGACCATTTCTCAAGCATAAGAGAGAAGTTTGAAAAGTTTTTAGAATTCAACTTATTGTTCTTGTCTCCTGACAATAATTTGATAAAATTAGCATCAGTTCTCTCTGTGAACTTTTAGGAAAATAAAAGAGCATGAGGGATGAGCACAAAGTCTGCACACTTGTAAACATACTAGCTGCCCAGCAGTACTTGCTTATATGCAATTGTGTTTGATTAGAGCAATCTGCATTGCCTACTGAACACTTCATTGTAGGTGTGAAATGTGGTGAGCATCTATCAACTTACACAAACTGCCTGCTGGACAATGAAAAGGCTGCACATTTGAACTCATATCATATGCAGCTGAGACTTCCATTCTGCATTTGGAATTTGAAGGAGACCAAATCAATTGTTTATCAATAACTTAAACCTATCCAAGTATCTTACCTAATAAAATGTCGGTACAGTAGTACTAGGGTGTTGTACTGTGTTAGCCATTACGAATGAAGTGAGAAGTCAAGCAAAATTACACCTTTTATTGGATAACTAAAAAGACTACAATATGCAACTCAGGCCCCTTCTTCAGACAAGATGTAACCAAGATTACAAGATTACATCTTGTCTGAAGAAGGGGCCTGAGTTGCCTCGAAAGCTTGCATATTGTAATCTTTTTAGTTTAATAAATAAGAGGCGTCATTTTGCTTGACTTCACACTAATAAAATGTGAAAGAGTTCAAGAAATTGAAAAATAAAACAGAACAGCAATAAAAAAAAAAACATGATATGCAACTTGGTCTTTTACTGTATTGGGTTGTTATGGTATTAACTAGGTGCCTTAAGATATAATATGAACTACATTAACATTCTTTTATAATGCTTCTTTAGCCGAATTGCTATTGATACCTGTACACTGAGCAGCCTGTCCAGTTTCTCCTGGTCTAACTGTAATTTTTCCTCCCGGCGCCGAGCGTTTAATTCCTGCAAACGACGCAGCTGCTGTGACCGCCTTTCCTGTCGCTCTTCTGCACTCAAAGTGCTTCCTAACAGTTTCTGTGAAAATGGCAACTGCATTCTGTGGACTTCCTTTTCATAAAAATCTGGTTTTCTCCACTTTTCCATCTCTGAAGGATAAAAATAGGGCTTTAGGATTTGAAAGCGCAATTTAAGATGGAAAAAATGTGTTTATATAATTCAAGGCAGACATACGGTACACCACAAATGTGATAGTGCAACAACATAATTTGTATAGGGTTATTTTTATCAGGAGGCAACAACCTGGGAGACATGTTAAGTCTTACCATCGTGATAGTCATGTGCTATATAGCAATGCCCATGCAGTATCTCTTCTGCACGACTGAGGGTGATGGCTGCCAGATGCACCGGATACTTCAGCTGCAGCAATCTTTGCAGGTAAGATGCTGCATGGCTGCCGCCAAGGTTAATACGCTTGCAGTTCCTGCTGTCCAGCCTAAAGGAAAAGTGACAGATAAGATGAATCACGCCTTGATCACATGACAAACTAAATACAACAGACTTTCCCAAAAGAATTTACTTACGAGTCTACAATAAAAACAACATTTCATTAATTTGTAAACCACAGATAACCTTTTAAGTCATAAAGTAAAAAAATTTTAAATTAACAAATAATATGACTTAGTCTTTGTAAGTGCTTGTGAATGCAACCTTCTTCCTCGATTGAAAACAGAAAAATATTTTGTGCTCTTCTTTAGAAGCTTCACTGTTTTTTTAAAGAATGTGTCAAAGACTTCAACGTGGTCCCATACACAACAAATGCAGGGCACAACTTACCTTCCTTCTAAAACTGGTAAGATGTGTGTACAGTGATAACCAGAAGAGATGATTAATCCATTGGAGGGGACACTGACTCCCCCCTTGTAGTTATTGTGATTGAAACTATACATAGAATCAATTCCATAGGATACTTTAGGTATTTGGTAGCACTCAAACAAAAGCTCAGACATCATCTGCCTGCAGTGCAAAGGATTGCAAGGTGCCTCTGTCATCACAATAGGATGCTCCACACTTCCCTGAAAAAGAAAACAGACAGTAAACCAAAACATTAGACAGGACAATGTATTTTTTTTTTTTTTATTCCTTTGTCCCATCTAACTAGTCCACACTGCACACATTATATAAATACGTCTTGAATCAGTTCTCAAACTCAGTCCTAGGGATCTGATGTGGATGCAGGTTTTTGTTCCAACCACTTTCACAATGAGCGAGTCATTTTACCTCATTTAATAAGCAGGTCTTTTTTCCCCCCACTTCTCTTACTCCGGATTTCACTTTTATAAGACAACTAAGTGTGTTACCTACATTTGCCTAGGAAATGTCCTAAGACAATGGAAGTTACCTACAGTACAGTTAATCATACTGTATATGTCAGGAGTACTATATACTGTAATTAACGGAGTACTTTTTTGTGTATGATATTGGTCTTTTTTTTAACCAGGGGTTAATATTATTAGTTCAACTGCGCTTCTTAATCTTCTTTTCCTAGTGACTGACCTTGGCTTTTGATGATGATCACAGGAAAAATACAATTTTACAGGAAACTGTATTGTTTTGAATTGAAACAGGTAAAAAGTGGGAAAAATTGGAATCTGGGGCATAGATATAATTTCATTTTACAGCATATCCTGTAACAATGGCAGTTTCAATCAGAATTGAAAAAAATGCTTTGATCTATAACCTTGTATTGTCACTAAGTGTGGGAATGTTTAGCTCAAAAGAAATATAAACTGAATTGCGGTTTACTGTAACTTATTGCATACAATATTAACTTTTAAAGGCTGACTATTTATGCAGCACAAACAATGAATCAAATGCTTTAAGCACTGTACAGAAAAAAGCAGGCAAAAAAATATTATATTGTTAATTATGTACAATGTCCCAGTGCTTGATGTGGAATGAAATTATAGGCGGTACCCTGTTTAGTCACTGTCTTGCTCCTCTTTGACTTTTATTATTGCTTTTATGTTCTCTCCATGACAGACTCCTTTACTGAGCTTTGCAAACATTACAATTTAGCAAGGCATGCGGTTGCTCCTAGCTTGTGTAGTACTCAGGGCTTGGGTGGGTACACTGAACTGGTCCTTCACAGATTCTGCCTTGCAAACCGGAGCATAGTGGCATATCACAGTCTGACGTCCATTGGCACACCCAATTCTCTGTAGTACTGCTTGTATTTCTGTGATAAGGGGTCCGTGGCAAAACACAATTTTAAATAAATAAACGAATCCTAAGGCGTGCTAGCTCTGAACAAGTGTAAGTGCATGCACCACTCTGGGGTTGGCTGGGGTGGTTGGCCGAGTCAGGTGCCTCATCCATACCTTGGAGTGGGTGAAGGATAGAACCTGCACCCAGTTTGGCAACATAACAGGAGCCTGCACAGAAGAAAAAAGGGCAGATTAAAAGAAGAACAAAAATGAATTGAGAAGGGTGTAGGTTAACAAGAGAAATAGAGGCGGGCTCCTCCTCCTTGATCCTGTGTGAGGGAATGGAAGCAGGTGGCTGGGAAGATGACCGTACAGCAGTGCACAGCCAGCACTTGAGAGGCAGGGGTTGCACCTGCTGAGCGATTTTTTGGGAACTGGAGCAACCGACTGCTCCAACAGGACTCCTACATAAGGCTGAGGAATGGCAGCAGAAGCTAGAGCAGCAAGCCTTGGGGCAGTTGGCTTGCTGAGAGCCTGGGACTGGCAAGAGACCTGAGCCACATAAGGTGATTGTGCCAGATGGATTATGTATCTTCTGGCTACTGAGATCCTGACTGGGGTAAGCAGAGGAAACGTCAGATTTTAGAAAGCTGCACTGGGACTCATGGATTTTATAAAGGACAGATTCTGCCTGGGATTTTAACCTTGTTTTTATTAGCTTATTTATTGGATTATTAACCAACCCATTTCACTTTGCTTTAATTTATTGAAAATCACTTGCACTGCAAGTCTTGGAACACTGTTTGCTTGTTAGGTGTTTAATAAAAGCACTTTGCACAGTTGCACCAACCCCTTTGGTAACCCTGTGTTCTCATTTGCCTGGCTCATCTTGATTTATGACAATCGATGGCTCTGGGTTCAAGAGGCTCCTGTAAGGATCTAAAGAGCGTGCAGCCAAACAAGACCATCACAATTTCACCACCAAGGGCCTGTTATAAACTACCCCATTTTTCAAAATATGTGTAGCATACATAAAAGTGTGATCAACAATACAAGGGGGACAAACCCCCTTTGAATTTGTACATATACCACATTGCAAAGAATATGAAGAAGTCAACAGAATAGGGAGTACTGCCTGTATCCGAACACATTTCTCCAGTTTTGATGTCACCACACTGGTTACCTGTGTCATTCAGGATTGACTTTAAAATTCTGCTTATGGTTTATAAAGCCTTAAATAATCTCGCTCCATCTTATATATCGGAATGTCTGACATCTTATATTCCAAATCGTAACCTTAGATCTTCAAATGAGTGTCTCCTTACAATTCCAAAAGCTAAACGTAAAAGAAGTGGTGAGGCGGCCTTTTGCTGTTATGCACCTAAAATCTGGAATAGCCTGCCAATAGGAATTCGCCAGGCAAATACAGTGGAGCAATTTAAAACACTGCTGAAAACACATTACTTTAACATGGCCATTTTATAACTTCACTTTAACTTAATACTGATACTCTATATGTTCAATTCATCATAATAACTATTCATAGTGGCTCTAAAATCCGTACTGACCCCAACTCTCTCTTCTGTTTCTTTTTCCGGTTTCTTTGTGGTGTCGGCCTGCGCCACCTCCACCTACTCAAAGCATCAAGATGCACCAACATTGATGGACTGAAAGCCAGAAGTCTACGTGACCATCATCATCAAGTCCTTCCATGAAAACCCTAAATACAAAGAGGACTGTTTGACTAATGTTAGGTAGATTGCGCAGAGGGGACTGGGCGGTCTCTTGGTCTGGAATCCCTACAGATTTTATTTTTTTTCTCCAGCCTTTGGAGTTTTTTTTTTCTGTCCACCCTGGCCATCGGACCTTACTCTTATTCTATGTTAATTAATTTTGACTTATGTTTATTTTTTATTGTGTCTTCTATTTTTCTATTCTTCATTTTGTAAAGCTCTTTGAGCTACATTTTTTTGTATGAAAATGTGCTATATAAATAAATGTTGTTGTTGTTGTTGTATGCAAAGAGGCAACTTGCTAAACACGTCTGCTTTAGGCTTCACTGAACTTTTGTCCTCCCCTTTGCTTCTGGTAGCGGCCTTCATTTGCATAAAGTGGCACAGCTCCATTTTTTTACTCTTCCTCTGTGGCGCCTAGTGGTGAAAAAAGGATGCAGCCCCTAAGAACTGCCCTCTTGTAAAGCATCACTACTAGCAAATATAAACAAATAATAATTCTAATAATACATTGAAATGTCATTTCTTCGTGGATGCCTACTGCACTAGATTTATAGTACCACTGTGCCAAGTTTCAACTTTTTAGCTAAATAGTGTTTTTGCTGATGAGTTAGAAAGTCAGTCGTTATATGATTTAGAAATATTTTGCTTTCTGTAGCTTTATACTCTTAACTCTTCTTAGTTCCACAACTTTTTTACTGTGTTAACTGGATACACACAGATTTTTATTTTTATGATTCACATGATTGTACCGGATAAATATGACAGCATTGTGCTAGTACTTTTTGCTAGAACGTACCTTTTCCGCAATATTTTAGTATACTATAGTATGTGGAAAATGTATTCAGCAAGGTAAGTTTGCTATGTGTAATGTGATTCTATTTTTTTGTTTGTTTTTTACTTATACCACTGGAGCCATATGAATCTGGAGCTGTAAAAACAAGTTCACTCTTCACTTAATTTTCAACCAGCGACTCTAACAGGGAAGAGAAAGAGGAATCAATACCACATAAGAAAATATAATCTGGGTATGAGTGGGGGGAAAAAAAAAACCAAAACATACATTTGAGTCAAAAAATTGATATGTTTGAAGAAAATTCAGATTGTGTGGATGAAAATTTAAAAGGAAGCAAAAAAGAACACTCAGGAGTTTTAAAATCATTCTTCAACTAGATTTAATTAAAAAAAAAAATCACTAATGAAACTAATAATTTCCATAATCAATATTGAATAAAATGGAAAAGTACAATGCTAGAAGAATTATAGAATGATCCTGCTTCCAATCAATTAACTGACTAATACTATTGCTGTAGAAAGAAAAAAATAAACGATTACTGGAGGGTGGATCTCTATTTTTTTCCTAAAATAAATGTTGCCTTGTTTTATCATGGACATAATTTTGGTATAAAGCTTTTTGTATTATGTGACTATAAGACAAAATACAAAGTTTATTTTATTATTTATACTGGAGCCAGTGTGGAAGTGAAGGCCTAATATTGCAAAAAAAAAAAAAAACCCAAAAAAAAACCAAGAAATATAGTCCTTGCATTGTCAGAGTCCTACCTGGGTAAAGGATATTTGTTATTTGTTGATAACTTGTATGTTAGCCCTGCTCTTTTTTATGAATTGCATGAGAATAAAACAAATGCATGTAGCACAATTAATAAAAAAATAGGCATTTTAAGCCTTCAATTAATTAAAAATTAAATAAATGTGAAACAGTTCATTCCAAGTCAGGAAATTTATTAGCAGTGAAATGCACGGACAAAAGAGAGGTTAGAATGCTAACCACACTAGACTTCAGTGAAATAATTCAGAAAAACAAAACAATTTTGAAGCCAGTGTGTATTGTTAATAGTAATTCTAATATTGGGGCTGTTGACAAATCAGACATGCTAAAAAAAGTTCAACAGTCAGTCCGTAAAACAGTTAAGTGGTATAAGTCAATACTGCCAATACTGATGCTCTATGTAAGAAAGGTCAGAGCCGACTATACTTTCTGAGAAGTTTGGCATCCTTCAACATCTGTAGTAAGATGCTGCAGATGTTCTACCAGACGGTTGTGGCGAGTGCCCTCTTCTACGTGGTGGTGTGCTGGGGAGGCAGCATAAAGATGAAAGACGCCTCACGCCAGGACAAACTTGTTAAGAAGGCAGGCTCTATTGTAGGAGTAAAGTTGGACAGTTTAACATCTGTGGCAGAGCGACGGGCACTAAGCAAACTCCTGTCAATCATGAAGAATCCACTGAACAGTGTCATCTCCAGACAGAGGAGCAGCTTCAGCGACAGACTGCTGTCACCGTCCTGCTCCACTGACAGACTGAGGAGATCGTTCCTCCCCCACACTATGCGACTCTTCATTTCCACCCGGGGGAGTAAATTACTAACATTACTCAAAGTTATTGCCTACTTTTTTATTTTTTTTTCATTTTTATTACTATTTAATTTAATATTGTTTTTTGTATCAGTATACTGCTGCTGAATTATGTGAATTTCCCCTTGGGATTAATAAAGTATCTATCTATCTAAGTAAGTGTTTTTTCATATACTGTACATTAGTTTATTAAATGCCCATGCCATATATTAAACTAAATTCTGCTGTTAACATGCCAATGGTAAAATATATTTAAGCACTAGTGAAGTGACATGTTGAAAAGCACAACATAAAACCACCTGCAGTACCGAGCACTTCACAAGGTATTGGTAATATGATCCATTACCTCACCGAACAGCATTTCTTAGCCATTTATCTACCAAATGAGAAATAAAAAAAAAAGCACACACCATCTAAAAGATGTATTATATACTGTAAACAAAGTATTAGAAAAGAAACCTGACACCCATGCAAAAACCCTTGTGTAGTGTCTTGCAATAAAGAAAAAACATTCAAAAATGACTTTAGATTTATTTTTGATCATTTAGAACTGTTTCTCTTTCAGTAACTTTTAAATTAAAACCATGGTATATTACATAGAATGCATTAGCTTGTCTTTTAATAAAATACCAGTAATGGCGCACTGCATGATAACATGCAGTAAACACACTTGACTTGAGCCTTCAAAGTTTACATCATCTTTCTCTGTACGTTTAACATTCGTTTGTTCAGAGGTTGATGTGCTTGCTGCTTCCTGAGCAGCTCTTCTTTTCTTCACCCTGGCAACCCGCTTCTTCTATCCTTTCATCAGCCACTTTTCGCGTTAAAACTGATTAAGTCAGTGTTTGTGTTGCAATTACTTAGCACGTTTTCTTTAATTTTTCACTTAAGCTGGAACTTAATTCTTCAATCTACCTTAAGAATGACTTAAGATATGAAGAGGTAGGGGAAGTGATGGAGAAGAGGGATGAGAATGGCACCTGTATGCATGCGCCGAGAGTTGATTCTACAATAAAATAAAATAAAAATAAAAAGAGGAATAACCTTGGAGGTCAATCATTACCCTGAAAGTGGATAGTAGACATCACATAGTGTATGTGTACCAAGTTTCAGGTCAACAGTTCAAATGGTTTGCGAGCTACATGTGATTTAAAATCCTGGACAGACAAACAGACAGCCACGGTAGCATATTATATATAAAGATTGCTATGGCATGTTAATAGCAAAAACAAAAAATGATCAAAATTACCTCAAAATATACAGACTAGAAAATAACAGCTTTCTTAATTAGGCTAGTACTCCAATTAAAAAAAGGAAGTATTTGAAACAAAAACTTACAAACAAATTTAGAAGCACTGTCTTAAATGTAAACAGTAACGACTCAGGAGACAGACTGGAAGGTACTCCACAAAGCATCTTTATGACATCAAGAATAATGTCATAGTCTAACATGCCAAGTAGTGTTGGGCGGTATACCGGTGCATACAGAAAACCGTTTTTGATTTTTGTTATGATATGGATTTTTCTTATACCACAACACCAGTTTCAATTGCCTAAACAACATTAGGAACGTGATGCAGCGGGAAACTGTTTAAGGGGGAACTTTTCACTGCTGCACCGGAGCACATGCGTTAGTGGAGGTATTGCGTGGTGAAAATGGACAGAGAACATTCCGAAACTGAAGCTGTAGCAGACGAAAAAGTTGAACATGATGACACAGAAGAACTTTTGCTGGAAAAAGGAGTCACGTCTGTTGTCTGGAGATACTTTGGATTTAAAAGGTTGGATGTGGACCATTATGTTCAAATGTGAGAATACTGTTTCTATACTACTGGATAATACTGCAAGCCAAGTTGTACTTATTTTATTTTTTTCAATACTGTGCAATGTACCTGGGTACTGTGTAATAGTGTGACGACATGTTGACTTTATTCTCAACATTTCCACTTTAATCTCGAGGCTTATGACGAGAATAAAGTCATCATGTTGACTTTATTCTCACCGTTTGTCGAGATTAAAGTCGGCTTTTGTTGACTTTATTCTCGTAATTTGCTATTAAAGCAGAACATCGTAAACAAAACTTCATCTTAAAATGAATATTTAATTTACTACATTTTCTCAAACCCCGTCATAAGTTATGTAGCACATTAAATGCTTTGTGTTAAGTGTTCCCGGAGCCATGTTCTTAAACTGACTTCCTCTTGCACTGAGGAAGCGTAGGAAGCACACAGAGTACATTAACTTCATGATATTCCTGCTCCCTGAGCATTTGGAATGCTAAGATAAGTACTTGATATAATTTTCATGATGAAATGCATTAAAGCATGTATTAATCATGTGGGGGCACAGTGGCGTGGAGGCTGCACTGCTGCCTTGTAGCAAAGGGGTCCCGGGTGTTCCCTTCTTTGAATTTGCATGTTTTTCTGGTGGGTTTACTTGGCGTGCTTCAGTTTCCTTTCAAAGTCATGTAGGACGTGGGGTTTTGTTATGCTATATTAACCCTGCTAGTGTATGTATTGCTCGTATTGACCCTGCGATGTGCTGGCGCCCCGTTCTCACATAATGCTTGCTGGGATGGGCACAACCCTGAATGGATGGCATAATTAAACATGTATAACGAAGATTTTTTTTAAAAGTTCTGAACACTCCATGGTATAAGTTTATAACTAGTTTTAATTTCACAAAGACATTTATCATGTGGTGATTGGTTATGTGGAGAAAGAAGAAGGAAGGATAGGAACTGGGGGTTTGGTACGTCAGACAGAGACAGCACGCATGCAATAAAGAAAGCCCGCTCAGAAGAACATCCATTGAATTCTGTGTTTGTGTCTCCAACCACCAGATCACGAACCCTTGATTTACACAATATTTAAGTTAAACCAGTGTGATACCCATTCATACATCCAGTTTTTTGGAGCCTCGTCACACGTGCCCGTACACCTGGGGACCCCTTACTGCAAGGGAGCAAGTATTTATCTAAGCATTCAAAATTTTCTGAGAGCAGGAATATCATGAAGTGAATAGATTCTGTACAGCGATCGCTGCCTGCGCCTCCTCTTAGTGTAGAGGAAGTCCGTTTAAGAAGCGCATAGTGATTAACAACTGGGTCAGGGAACACTTAACACAAAGCATTTAATGTGCTACATTAACTTATGACGGGGTTTGAGAAAATCTAGTAAATTAAACATTGATTTTAGGATGAAGTTTAGGACATTCTACTTTAATTACAAAATAAACCATAAGAATAAAGTGGAAATGTCGAGAATAAACATGTCGACCTGATTCTTGACATATAGTTTTTTTGTTTCTTCCCTGTGTCCGTATTTTTTATCTTCACTGTGGCCCTAATACAATTCCATAGGGCTATACCACAAATTGCATTATAAATGCAAGTTGCAGTTTTATTATTTATGTATATAGCTTAGCTTGAAGTAAGGTCCTTATTAATGCAATTTGCCTTAATGATGGTTCAGTTGGTAAAGATGTCATCACCAAGTTGCATTTGTTTTATTTTATTTGGTGAATACTGTGTAATACTGCAAGTCTTGAAGTAATAGTATTATTACTGGAAGTTGCACAATTATTTATTTTATTGTTATTATTTATTAGTTTAAATATAATGCAGTTTAATGATGGTAAAGTTGTTTAAAAAGTCGCTTTAACGTGTCAGTGGACAGACTTTGTTAACATTAACAGAAAGTGTAGTTGGTTTTAATATTTACTATTTATTCCTTTTCTAAGACATGTTCAGTGCAATACAACTTTTAACAAGCACCTCTGGATATTTTAGTAAGTCTAAATGCCTCTTTGGCTGGTTGAAAATATGTTGTAAAAATTTTAGTTTTAAGTTGTTTGCAAAATTTGTTCAATAAAAAGGTTCTATATTTTGACTGCAACTGTCATGCAATGTGATTCCTTCTCTTCATTAGTGCCACCCCCTTGAAAACTATCACTTTATGGGGCTATACAAACCTTTATTAATACTTGTGTGCACATTAAAATGTTTTTTGTACACTGTGCAATTCTCGTGACAGTGGAATAGGTTATTCTTAGCCAGTCTACTGCAGTAATTGCAGTGGAAAATGTAGTTAACATCCACTCATGCATGGGAAAAAAATACAGTCGAATACCGTGAAACCGGTATAATTTTGAAAAATACTGTGACATAGAATTTTGGTCATACCGCTCAGCACTAATGCCAAGTGGCTCAGTCAGTTAAAATCATAGAGGTGGGCTCTTTGTCTGTGAGAGACTTGAGAACCAAGGAGTACTCGGCTAGAAGTACAGTAGAAATTATGCAACAGGCAAGCTCTTGATACTTTGGAAAGGTGAATTTGTGCTGGAAAGCTATCATTAAGTGATGTAATTTGTCATGTCCTGTGATTTTTGGAGGTGTAAAGTGACATTCTCAGGAAACAAGACCAGCAACTACTATAATCATGTCTGACATCCCCTCTGTTTAGAAGTAGGTTTACTGTGCTACCGAATTTAGCCGAATAAGTCTCATTTGAATAAACCTTACTTTCCAATCAAGGCTCAATCAGATCTACGAACTCAAAATGTTTCTTGTTAATGCAAAACAGTCTTCACAAATATTTATATGACTAACAGATTTTGACTTTTTGAAAATCTGTTTTCACTTTGTTAATATGGATTATTGAATGTGGAGTGATGGGTAAAATGTAAAATGCATCCATTCAAAATTAACTTATTAAGTTTTCAGAAAGAATAAGGGGGGGTCTGAATACTTCCTATATCCACTGTATTTGCAGGTCTTTCTTGTGCATGCACTTTCAAAAATTAAGTGCAATACTACTCAGTTAAAAATATATAAAATCCTAACCTGAAAACAAGATAAAAATTGATCAACTTTAAATAACAGTAAAAATCAAACCTAGACAGGGAATCAAACTGCTAACATTTGTTTTCTTGGATATTAACAAAACTAGAAGCAGTAAGATATAAACAAACCGTAAATGAAACTCAGATCTAAACAGGTAGTCAAAATCGTCTCATTCAAGTACTCCTTAGGTCTGAGGAGTATTTAACCATGGCTATAACACTAATTGTCCATTGACTTTCTCATCCAATTTAGGAGACATGAGGTGCCATTACTTAATCAGGCTGCACTGGGTGCTATGCTGCAAACGGCCCTGGACAGGATGCTAGACCATCACAGGGCACAATCACAGGCTTGAACAACTTCATTCTAGTTTTAAGGTCAGAAATTAATCCAATAAGCATGTATTTGGGATGCGGGAGAAAAACCTGCCAGAAAACCCATTAAGTTATGCTGACAAAATCCACACTATACTCTAGACGCAAGCTCAAGATATAGAGGCTGTTTGGGAACAGTGCTATCAACTACTCCACCATGCTCATCGCACCCAACAATCCAATTTAGAGGAACTGACACATACATACTACCGCCTCCCCAACCGGGATCTGACACTGCTAGTTTTTATTTGAAACTGTGAATAATTGGAGATGTGAGTGGTGTTTTGAGACAATGGAACTGGACATTCTCTCATCTCAAGGAATAAAAGCTGACACATAGATGCTGGCGAATCTAGCTTCTTCGTATCTCACCGCCACTTGATTTTTTTTGTATTCAGTTTTATTGAGTGTTCCTGCTCACGCTGAATTAGTATGCACCTTATGGTTGATGATGTCAAAAAAAAAAAAAAAAAGACCTAGGTATATATGATATTTGGAATTATTCATTTAATGAGCTGTATAGTACATTTCGGAAAACTTTGTGGCACGGATGAAACATTATTCATATTCATTCGTATAACATCTTGGGGGATGGAATAGCTGGCTGCTTGCTACTTGTCTTTATCGGCACATTTACAGGACAAAGAATGCTAGCGGAGAGGTACGAATGGATTTAAGGTGGGCCGGATCTACAAGTTTTTTCGTAGGCTCTGGTAATTCTAGTGTTAAAGCATCAGAATTAAAAGCTTTTAAAAACAACTAAACATTTCAATTAAGGTCAAAATTGAAATCCGTTTTTTTGTACACCAGTCTGTACTTTCATTTGTATTGAATGAGTGTGAATTGTGAAATTGCAATGGCAAATTTAGAACACATGGAGGGCGCATAGCAGATGAGCTCTCGCTGCTATAAATGTAAAGGTCTTTCTTAGCCAAATATGTACTTTACCTATGTTTGTGTAAAGAATGCTGATGAGATATGAAACATAACCAGTAGTCAACATGTATGTGCCAACTAAATAGTGAATAAGCTACTCTTTTGGGTTCATATATTTGAAAATCAGACTCTGAAGGAGTCGGTGCCTCTCCAGCCATGAACCTCACTGCACGTCACTGAGTAGAACATGAATGCTGAGTGAAGCATGATGAGGTTATAGCCAGGTAAATTAAAGTACTATAATGGAAAACGTCAAAAAAATGAAGATGGGTTTAATTAACCTTTCGGTGGAGGCTAACAGCAAACCTCTAATATAACATACTTTGTGACAATTTTTACAATAACAATTATTTTTTGCAATCTATGAAAACAAAATCATCATCCTAACTATAGCAGAGATGACTGCCAAACCTCTATGAGGCTTTACATTATAAACCAGCCAACATATGTGAAAGCTCATCAACAGTAACACGCTTTCTGACTCGTGTTTGATTATCTGCTATATTCTCTATTTCACTCTTAGTGGTCTCCTACTTTTTTCGTTTAAAATACCCTCCCTAACATGTGCGACCACCCATACCTCGCTGCTGATCCCCAGGTGCGTAAAGATGTAATCCAATATGAGCTCCTGAACCTCCAAATTCACCACCACGTTTCTATCGAACTGGCTCTTCAGCAGCCACCGTAACGGTTCTAAGTTGGCGATGTCGTTGCCGATTTGAGTCTCACTTCGAGCAGCACCCCGGCTTCGCGCCACCACAGTCTTCAGCGTCAGTCGTGGCTCAGCAAAAGTCTTATCAGCACAGGCCAAGCCAGCTCGAGTCTGGAACGAACCATTATCTATGACGATGGGAACCGGAGATGGTTGTAGGCACTCGAGACTAAGAGTGTACAGAGGATCAGGAACGGCTCGTGTATCGGCAAAGGTAAACACCTTCGCCATGTTGGTTAGTCGTGTGTCTCACCAAAAAGCGACCGTGTGCCAAATTATACAAAACCGTGCAGGGAGCGTTCCGGAAAATAAACAGTTCCGTGACTATAAACAAGACGACGTCGCCATCGTGTGGACAGTACCTGCCTCTTGGGTCATGCATAAAATTCACTATTAGAGTCGTTTCATGAACGTATTCACTTTGACAACACTCCAGAGAGCCCCCTACTCATTCGCACAGGGAAGGCAAAGTGAGAAAAAAAATCAACCTTGATAAAAGGATAAGTGTCTGCGTGTCTGTCCGTGTATCCTTCCGGTTGCTATGTCTCTGTTAGCCAATAGATGACGCATCACAATAATAGAACAGAGACACCGGAACTGGATGGACAGACTGCACTGCAAATGTTAATGCTAAAAACATCCAACAGAGAGTAACTGGCAGACAGACAGAAATCAGATTATCCAGCTTAATAAAAGGACATGTGTCTGTCTGGCTGCTATTTATCTGTCATTCCAACAGATTGCACATCACAAACATTTGTAGTAATAAAATGAATTACTACAAATGTTTCTGATGCACCATCCGTTGGAATGACAGATACATGCAGGTCTATGTTAATTAATTGCACTTCAACATATCTTAGATGGTTACCACGCCTAGTGCAAATTGTAATCCTTTGGCATCAGCCTATGCCATTCCAGTCGAATTTCCAATCCAACTGCCTTGACGAATTCTGGGTACCAGACAAAGCTAAATCTCAACTAAACAGTGTGCAAGAAATTGTATCCATGTTCTAGAAAAGATGCAACCTCAGATCTGTTTTCCTCTAAATGGTTGCATTCCTACAGAAATCATTATTGATTGTTTCAGTTGTAAAGACTTTGTTGCTATAGTCGTAGGTGTGTTCAATTGGCTTAGATTTCGGGGCTTGTAAAGTTTTTAATTTATTTTTTGTGATCATTTTTATTAATAAGGTCAAAAGGAAATCAGCATTTCAGAAAAAATATTAATCAATCTGAAAAATAAATCCAAATAGTTCCTCCTCACCCACCTCTCATGCTATCCCATGTCATACACTATGCCACCAGTATCTACAGCAGTGCCAACCGACCACACCTTTATTCCAGACAAAGGGAACAACTACATGAAATGTTTGTGTTCAAAAAACATGTACGTTTAGAAGCATCAGAATCATAATCATCGTGAACTGAAATTCCTAATGCCCTATTCATTTCTGATGCAGACAGCTCCAAAAGAGTCAAGCTATGAAAGGCAGACAATCAGTTCTTCATTGTAATGCAGCCTGGGTTCTTCCATGAAAAAGCAAGCAGTGGTTTAGCGGGTGCTGTGCCCAAACATAAGAACTTCACATTAGTACACAAAGTGGGATAGGAACTGAAAGCGGAAAGCAGGGGTCTCATTTCTAAAACTTTGCCTGAAGTTGAGTTTGAAAATATGCATATGCCTAAAAACAGGAATGTGTGAAAAATGTCTTTGTAAAACCTTGTGTACACACATTTCCACACAATGTATCTTTATAAGTCACAATAATCTTGTACATTTGCGTATGTGAATGCACCTTGGACCCCATACAGTTGCCTCTCTGAAACAACCATATATGGACTATGCTAATTAACCTCATACATATGCAATAACAATGCTGCTGAGCTTCATTGGCTGGTAGAGCACACTTCCTTCCACCTGTCGCATCTAGACACCGCCACCTGTATTTTTGGAGAGGAGGACTGCATTGAAGCTCCTCTCCTCTGTACTCTAAGCCAGAGAAGGGCATAAGGCAGCAGCATCTGAGCAAGTAATGACATGATTGCTGTTACAATGAATAGTATCGATCATATGAAACACTGAGGGTTTGGCCAATTACCTTACCAACGAGCCAGTCATCACCTACAACACCTTCTGCCAATGCTACTTTGCCTAAAAAAAATGAATCATGGATTGATGCAAGCCATGACTTTTGTCAGTCTCATCTTGGCATCAGAGGTGGCTTGTGCATTAATGGAATTTAACTTCTTACGATTAAGAAAAGCAATGTCATTCTCACTGTCTCTGTTGTCAATTACCTGTTAGAAAAAAAAAAACAGAAAGTGCTGCAGATTGCCTTTTTATATTGGCAGGTACAAGAATGTAGCACCTTGTCAGTCGTTTATGCCTTTCAGCACAGCAGGCATGATGGAAGTGAGGCTTGGCTGAGATATTCCTGACCTGCTGACCAGTTCCCTTTGGTAGGTGCATGTTGCCAGAAAGCTAACCTTTGGTAAACTTGAATATGAACAGATGTAGAGCAACTTTGGGCAGTCTATCTTTCTAATGTCAGGGCCAGCTCTTTATATAGTTCTAAGAAAATGACTCTTGAAAGTGTAAATCATCTCATAAGTCAGTCATCATCATGGGCCAAAAATCCTGCAAGTCTGTAAAAACCCTTCATATGTCACCTTGTGCACAACCTTCAAGCAATGCCAAACAAACAATGTTGTGTCAAACCATTAGTGAAAAGGCCACAGGGCATGATATTTATAGGTTTCTCTGCACAGCAAGTGAATAACATCTGCATTTTTACTACACTTTACTGGTTTCTAGACCTGAAAAATGACAAAAGGTAGCTGATATGAAGTAATGAGCAAAAAGCTCTTCAGTGTAAATGCGCAGCTTTGGCCCCCTAAAAATGGAACCAAAATAAAGTCTTATCATTATATTAATCACTGTTGAAGTTTATTATGTTTGTCTTGTCAATGTACATTATAATAAGAGCTTGTTGATATAAATTATGTGCATGAGTAGTCATTTAGCTGGTGTCAAATAAAAGGAGAAACACTGTAAAAATGTTTGGCACAGCCACCTCATATACTTGAAGATTAGGTTGAAAATCAAACAGAAAAGTAACAGTTTCTCCTTACAGAGTCAAATCCAGAACAGAACTGATGGGTGACAAATAAAATGGCATTTTTAAAGCCAGGTGTTGAAGTGACGTCATCGGGCCCAGGTGGCATTTCTCATGGTTGGTCTGCAGAAGAAAGAGAGAAAGGGTCAGTGCACTCTGCCACCCCCTGGTCCAGCATGGAATTACTCTCTTTTGAGCCCTTTAGCTGCCTCCCATGCACATGGCATTGATTTAGCTTCATTTCCCTGCTTGATTAAGGGTGTTGTCATTTTCCACATTTTCCGAAATATTGCATACAGATGGATCAGAGTTGCCATAAATATATGCAAGTTCTCTTGTCAGGCTTTCTTTCATAAATAACAACTTTTGCTTGGAAAGCTGTGTATGCAAGTTTTATAAATCTGACCCCAAAGATTAGAAAGAGGAAAGCTAGAACAGAAAAATAAAATCAATATGTGAGCATAAATGCACTGTGGATTCGTAAAGTATTCAGACCCCTATACTTTTTACAAAGTTTATTGTGTGGATGGATTTAATTTTATATGAATAATTTTGCCCATCAATAACCCATGATGACAAAGGGAAAGGATTTTTTCTGAAACTTGTCACAATTCAAACACTGACATCTCTTACTCATATAACTTTTCAAACTCCTAATTCAGTACTTTGTAGAAACCCCTATGGCAATATTTACAACTTCAAAACATCTTGGGTGTGTCTCTACAAGTTTTACACAGCTCGATTTGGGTAGTTGATCCCATTCTTCCTCTCAGATCCTCTCAAGCTCCAATAGTTTGAATGGGAAATGTCTGTATACTGTCATCTTCAGGTCTCTCCATAGATGTTCTGTAGGGTTTAAGTCTGAGCTTTGGCTGGGACACTCCAGGACAGTCTGAGACTTGTCCCGAAGTGACTCCAGCATTCTCTTGGTTTTATGCTTTGGGTCATTGTCACACTGAAAGCTGAACCATTGCCCCATTTCAAGGTTAATTGCGCCCTGGAGCAGTTTTTAATTTCAAGAACTTCTATGCATTCGACTACATTTGACCTTCCCTCAATTCTGACATGTCTTCCTGTCCACAGCATGATGCTGATGCCACCTGCTTCACTGCAGGGATGGTATTAGGCATGGTTATGAGCAGTGCCTGGTCTTCGCCAGATATATTGCTTGTAGTTCTTTGTGAAGAATTTAATTTATGTCTCATCAGACCAGAGAATCTTTTTCTTCATGCTCTCCTTTAAACTGTTCTATGCCTTTTACTCTTGGGTGGCTTCTATCTGGCCACTCTACCATAAATGCCTGATTGAAGGAGTGCAGCAGAGATAGTCATCATTCTGACAGGTTCTCCCATCACAGTAGAGGACTTTTGAATATCTGACCACTGGGTTTTTGGTCACCTCCTTGATTAGGGCCCTTCTTGCATATGTATGTAGTTTGGCCTTACTGCCAACTCTGGGAAGATCCCTAGTGGTTCCAGACTTCTTCTGTTTCACAATTATTTAGGCCACCGTACTCCCGGGAACACTCAAAGCTTTAGAAATGGTTTGAAATCCTTGCCCAGGTCTATGCCTCACCACAATTTAATTGCAGATGTCTATAGAGAATTTCTTGGAATTCATGGCTTGATTTTTGTCCTGAGATGCATAGTGCAGTGCAGATGCAGTGCAGATGCAGTGTGAACTGAGGGGCCTTTCTAAAATGTGTCCAATCAGTTACATTTTTCACAGGCAGTCTGTAGGCATGTTTACCACAGCAAAGAATCAGAATACTTATATGAATGAGAGATTTCCATTTTCTGATTTTTAATTAATTTGCAAACCTTTGTGAAAGCATGTTTTCACACTGTCATTATGGGTCATTTAGTGTAGATTTAGATGGCATTTAATATTAAATCTTCAGCACAATAAAGTGTGCAGGAAGTGAAGGCATCTGAATATTTTATGAATCCGCTGTATCTGGGACATCCTGCAGACAAAAGTGACACACAGAATCTGGACCAAGGCCCAGAATGACATCATTAATAAAATAGTTGTACTCATAAGTAATGATAAAGTTTAAAAGAAGCTTCCCATTTATTTAGAACAATTACCATATAAAGTAAGAAATTATTTCAAACCCATTAATCTCATTAATACTGGATAAAACCGGTGTAGCAGTGGGGGCGCTATCGCTCCCTTGAACCCCATAGGTACTATGCCAAAGACTGCTACAATTATTCTTTTTATTATAATAATGTGCACTAAGCACCCTCCACTCCACACTATTCATAAATAACCACAATACAATAACAATAATCAATCCTCCACTCCCAGACGCGTTGCCCTTCTACCACCCAGCTCAGCTTGCCGTCTGGGAGCTCCCATAGTCCTTTTATAGTTCCTGACCCGGAAGTGTTTCTTATCCTTCAGTCCATAATTCCTTATAACTTCCGGGTCAGATAAAAGTCATTTTTTTTCATCCCAGAAGTACATCATCCCTTCTGCTCATGTGACTTGGAAGTACTCCCGGGGCATAGGGCAAATAGCAGTCCCTGGTTCTCCCTGGAGCAACCCCTGGCAGCCCTGACGTTATCCAGCAGGGCTGTGCACTACAACTCCAAAGTCCATGATGCCCTGCTGGAATTCGGGGCATCTCCACATTGCAGGGAGGCCTCCATCTAGCGGCTTGGGGGTCTTGAACGGGATAAACAGCCGGGCATAGTCCACACCGGCCATGTTTGGCAGTACAAATGGTTTTATGCTGGGACATTAATTCACACAGGCATCCAAACAAGCATTCAAAAAACGCTCCTTCAAAGATGCAATACTCCAATAGGAGTGCAGTGGACTGCTGTCAGAGTGTAGAATGTTCAATGACAACTTTATGAGTAAAATGTGGGGGCATAGCTGTCATTGAATCCTGCTGACATTACAAAGTTATATAGCTATTGCTGTGAGATAGCAGCCGTGTAAGGTCAGCCATTGTTCTGTTGGAAAATACTGCCAAGCAGGTCTTCAAGAAAGGTCATAAAATGGTTAGGTGTACCATCCCTAAAATGCAGCAGAGATGATCCAGCTATTTCAGGCAATGGCACCCCATACAGTAGACTGACTACAGAGGCGCTTATATTATGGCATTTACATTAACCTGGCTGAATAGAAATGATTCGGGTGACCACTGGATGACTGATGGATTTGGTGCACCATTTCATTTGGACTGAGATTCAGCTGTCATCAGTAAGGCACACAGTGTAGGTGTCTACCTTTATATAAATTAACAATGGTGTAAAACAGTTATGATTTGAGAAAAAGTGTGAGCGAAACATATATAACTTCTGTCTGTCTTGCTGTACCCCATCATCTATTTGCCCAGAGAGAGTTTCCACAAATTTTCATTATGAGGCTGGAGGAAAGTGAAGCAGCTGACACCATCACCAGTGTCATGCACGCTTGAATCACTGTATCAACCCAACTTACCAAATTTTATTTTGGGAGACTTTAACCAATGTTAACTGGACAAAGCACTGCACAAGTTTTACCAATATGTCACTTGCCCGACTTGTCATAATAGAGTTCTTGATCAGTGCTATGGGAACATCAAAGGTGTTTATGAATCTAGAACAAAGCCACCACTAGGTTCATCAGATCATAGCTGTGTCCAACTTGTTCTTATCTATAAACCTATTTTTAAAAGAGAAAAGACAGAAATTAAATAATTAAAGTCTGGGACGAGGATTCTCCCATATCTGTGTAACTGGGCCATATTTAAAGAAACCTGTGCAGACACTGATGAACTGACAGATACTGTAAACACCCATCCATCCATCCAACCTGCTATATCCTAATTACAGGGTCACAGGGGTCTGCTGGAGCCAAACCCAGCCAATACAGGGCGCAAGGGAGGAAACAAACCCCGGGCAGGGCACCAGCCCACTGCAGGGCGCGCACACACAGCACACACTAGAGACAATTTAGGATCCCCAATGCACCATGCAGAGAGGACCCGGGAAGTGAACCCGGGTCTCCTAACTGCGAGGCAGAAGGGCTACCCACTGTGCCACCATACCACCCACCTACTGTAAGCAGTTATGTGTTATGTGAGTAAACCATAATTCCTATGAAATCAGTCAAGAATATGCCCTAACAACAAGACATGGATTACCAGGGATTAAAAGAATTACAGAAGTAGGTGAAACATGAAATTAAGCAGACAAAACTGAAGTATAAGGACAAAGTTGAGAATGAACTGTGGACTGATAACCTAGGTTCATTATGGAATAGCATGAAGATGATGGCTGACATTCATACAAAAAACAATTATCGTGTTGAAATGGCAAGGGCTGAATCTCTCAATTGGCTCAAAACTTCAATGAGTTCTTTTCAAGATTTGTGACATAGGTTTTTGCTTCAGAAATTAGACAGCAAAAGAACAAGCTGAGGATTGGAGCCAGGAGTCAACCCTTCTTTAATCAGAATGATGTCAGAAAAGTCAGTCAGTCAGACATTATCCAACCTGCCATTTCCTAACACAGGGTCATGGGGGTCTGCTGGAGCCAATCCCAGCCAGCACAGGGCTCAAGGCAGGAACAAATCCTGGGCAGGGTGCCAGCCCACTGCAGGGCACACACACACAACACACCAAGCACACACTTGGGACAATTTAGGATCGCCAATGCACATAACCTGCATGTCTTTGGACTGTGGGAGGAAACCCACACAGACACAGGGAGAACATGAAACCCAGGTCTCTTTACTGTGAGGCAGCAGCGCTACCACTGTGCCACCATGTCAGAAAAGTCCTTAAACAAAATAAAAAATAAATAAATAAAAAAAAAGCTCAGCTCCAGACAAAATTAATGGGTGTCTGTTTTACTCCTGTATGGAGCAGCTGTCTCCAATATTCCACACCTTATTTGGGATGCCCTTGGATTTAGTACAAGTACTCAGCTTATGGAAACAGGCAAATGTTATTTAATTATCAAAAACTACACACCCCAAACCATTATACGACTTCAGATCAGCTGCATTAGCTTCTCATGTCATGAAATCCTTTGAGTAGCAAATTAAGAGACAACTACTAAGCAAAACTCAGGCCTACTTAGATCTGCACCATTTTACACACAGAGCAAAGAGATGAGTGGAGGATGCCACAGCAACGCTTCTGAATTTATTGCAAGTGCACTTAAAAACCACTCAGGATTTCCATTTAGAGATTTCTTGTCAGCGTTTGCCTCGATCCAGCCCCACACTTCTAGTTGACAAACTGATTTATCAATTCTGTTTGGACCCTAATATGATGGGGTGGAGTCTGGACCTTCAACAAACAGAACACAAAGAGTTAAGTGTAATGTGCTGCTATTCTGATAGCCTAAGTCTCTCTGTTGGTACCCTCCCAAGGTTACTGTTTACCATCTATTTTTTTAA
Source organism: Polypterus senegalus (assembly GCF_016835505.1). Lineage (NCBI taxonomy): Eukaryota > Metazoa > Chordata > Cladistia > Polypteriformes > Polypteridae > Polypterus > Polypterus senegalus. The sequence continues at coordinate 11,233,497 of NC_053167.1, forward strand.
ATCTTATAAATGACTGCAGGGGTACACAAAAGAACAGACAAATCCTGAAATTTGCAGATAAAGAGAGCAGCCATGGACTGCTTGTCGAGGAGTTTGTACAATGGTGTAATCATTCCATTTTACAGCTAAATATTTCTAAGACAAAAGATATGGTTGTAGATCTCTGGTGCCCCTCATTCCAATGCCTAAACCTTAATTAAAGAAGAGACAGTGGAGATGGTAGAGCACTGCAAATATCTGGGGACAATCATTGATAACAGGTTAAACTTTGGTCTTAGCATAGAACAAATTTGTAGGAAGGAGCAGACATAGCTTTTCTTTCGTAGGAAACTCAAATGGTTTAAAGTTGACATAACCATAATGACACTGTCCTTTATTTGATCTATCATTAAATTTGCTTTCATTTGTTGGTTTCGCAACCTAAGCATTAATAATATAAAACATATTAACAACATTGTATAAATTAGCAGTGAAATTATTGGTTTGCAGCATACCTCTGTCACTGAACTGTATTACAACAGGTTAGAAGGAAAGCCTACTCAGTTCTGTCAGAGTAGCCATATTCATTTTCTTAAATTTTAGTTTTGCCATCAGGTTGCAGATTTAATTTTTTGAGAGTAAAAAGCAACAGATTTAATAACTCTTTTATTCCTAGAGCTATATTCATTTTTAAATTCCGTTTCTTATAGAAACGTTGCTAAATGCTAAATTCAAAATTATTATATTGTCCATTGGTAAAAGTAATTATTCTTCTTATAGTAATCTTGTGTGTGTTGGGGTGGCCAACTCTGATCCTGGAGAGCCACAGTGGCTACAGTTTTTCATTCGAACCATTTTCTTAATTAGTAACTAGATTTTGCTACTCATTTACTTCATTTAATTGCAGCTTCTTTTTCAACTCTTTTGTTAACCCACTGCAGAGTTAACATGTCCCAAAGTAAATCAGGCTGACCACCTAACCTCAAATAGGTCACTGATTCAGTCTCTATCAAACTCTTTTATTTAAATGTATGACTCAGGAAGATCTTATGGAGGAATTCTCTATGTGCCGTAGCAGTTATTTCTGGCATCATAAGTAAAGCACTGCTAACAATGTGGTGTTCTTGACTCTTAATGCCATACCTCAAGTGCTATACTCTAGCGGCAGTTGTGAGTGTAACTAACATGCTAAACTAATTATGTGCACACCCTACCATGCTGCTCTTACATGTTATTTAGACCAGGGGTCCCCAACCCCCAGTCCGCGGCACTGTCTGACAGCCGGGCCGCGAGAGAACTGCCAGCAAAGGAGACTCGCTTAGTGAAGGGCTAAAGCAAAATGGCTGCCTCCTTCACTGAGGACACTTTTCAGAATGCTAGGCGGGTGGACTTTGCGGGGGCACAGAGAGAGGAGAGAGACTGAGGTGAGAGAGTATTACAACAAAGTATTTTTATGGTCCCGACAGTTTCCCCATATGACATGAGTCTATAGAAATCTTGTTACTACAAAGTACATTCAGCAGATACCTTCATTACAATAAAGTGCCCTTGAAATGCTTGAATGAATCATCCACAGAGCAGTTAGTTCTGTGGTCGCAGCTCAGTTGTGCACATTTGCACAACAATCTCCAAACAGAAACATTGTAAAAAAAATTTCTTTCTTCGGACTTTCCTCGTACTGTTTTTTGCTGTTTTTGTTTTCGGGGGTTTTCAGTGATACCTTTTGCTTATTGCTCGTCAGCATTTGAAAAACATTCATTGGAATTTAACTCATTGTCACCCTCCTATAGAAACGGCAGACACGGAAAAACGATAACAGTGTTAATGTTTGTGATGTGCAATCTGTTGGAATGACAAAAGCAATGCATATGTCTTTGTTATATGTCTCTTGGGACCTCCGTCAATGGGACAACATGCTGAAGAGCATCCCGAAGTGTGATCACCGCATCTGTGGAAGACTATTTACCTGTTGCCGGAGCAACAACAGGCTCACAGCTCTGCTGCATCTGTCCACCAAAGCAAACAGAAAAGATCTCGATGGGTGATGCAAAGAACATTGTAAATGCAGGGAACAGGATTACTTGGCCATTAACCTGGCCACGACCCTGCCTGAATTCTGTGTCTCTGTATAGGAGAGTGGTAGATCCTGCTACAATAAATAACCATGCTGTTCCTGTTTCAAGCTGAATAAAGCTGGTTTTGCTAAAGTACTGAGACTAAGCCTCATGTTTTGGGGTGTAAGACAGGGACTTATAGTGCGACGCCGATCTTTTAGGATTCACTTCTGTGGCGCTTCACTGGAGCACTGTGAGCCTGCTGTTGCCCTGCCCCAGCAACGGAAAAACCATCTTGCACAGACAAGGCAATCGCTCTTCAGGACACACTTCAGCGTGACAGTCCCGTTGCGTTTGTGTGGGTTGATCTCAAAATAGTTCAGAAACTTCACAATATGAACAGGCTTACAGGCACTATTGGTCACCCCACCTTTACCCACTCTGCAGACTCAGTATCCAGCCAGGCTGGAGGAGTGCTGGAGGAGCCTGAGGAGGAAAATCTGAGGCAGTGGTGGAGCAGCAACATGTGGGGCAGAGGCAGAAGATACCCGTTGTTCAGAGTTGGCAGATAAAGTGGTTGCATTCAAAGCAAAACTTGATTTATGGGGCAGATGAGTCGGCATTGGGATTTTTGATATGTTTCAAACGCTAGCAGAGGTTGTTAAAGATACCAAGCCAGGGCCTTCTTTCTCCCAGCTGGTGTATGATCACCTATATCAGCTTTCAATAGAGTTTGAGCATTATTCCCAACCACAAAAGACCCCTGAAATGGGAAGGAATGGATCTGTGACCCATTTGTGAATAAGCCACGTGAATCAACTTTGTCTGTGCTTGAAGAAGATCAACTGCTTGAGGTTGCAAATGATGGTGGCCTTAAAAGTATGTTTGAGACAACTTCAAATCTCCATACGTTTTGGATTAAAGTCAAGGTGGAATATCCTGAGGTTGCCACAAAAGCACTGAAAAGTCTGCTTCCATTTCCAACATCCTATCTTTGTGAGGCAGCGTTTTCTGCAGTGACAGCAACCAAAACGAGATTATTGAGTAGACTGAACATAAGCAACACACTTCGCATGTCACTGTCTTCCATCGTCCCCAGATGGGATCGATTGGTGGCAGGAAAATAAGCTTAGGGCTCCCACTGATTCTGCATTATGGTAAGTTGTATAATTTCATTACGATATTATAACTTAATAATAATAGCAATGTAATGTAAATTGTGTATAAAACTGCCCTACGAACCCGCCTCAAATCCTCCACAACAACGGTCCCTGGAAACATTTGCTTCTAGTAAAGCGGATCTTGGTATCAAAAAGGTTGGGGATCACTGATTTAGATCACTGCTTGTGAAAGCAGGTACTTTTTTGTTATAGAGTGCACTTTGACATTTAAAAGAAAATAATTCCTCTAAACAAATTCTTCATTCAAACACAAAGATAAAAACGGCTGTTTCTATGTGTATGGTACATATTAAGTTCTTTTTTCCTCATTTTGTTGTAGAAAATGTAATCCTCCATCTCGTTCTTTGGTGGTGGGAATAGAATTTGATTACTTCATTTATATTCATATGCAATTTTCCATGCTGCATGTGACTGTGTGATTTATTATATAAGCATTATACTCTGCATGATGCAGGATGAAGCTGCACATTAACATCATCATTCCACATGCATCATTGCTCTTTCTATACACAGTTTGAATAAATTATTTATGCTTATTTCTTAAGTTAATATGATAATCATTTAAATGTTTTTAACATGTTATTTGTGACAAATTTTATAAAGATTATAAATGAACATGTAAATCTAACATATATATCTAAAAATACCTGTATGAATAAAATACAGAGAAGGAATGAACATAAAGATCAAATAAACTGTTTGAAAAGAAACAAAGGACAACCTAAAGCCTAACTATCCCACCATCTGTCACTATACACAGCGATTCTGTGCTAACTAACAGATGAGTGGCTCATCCACTTGCTCACATTAATATACTCTCCTGCACCTTGCCCTCCTTCCATTGTCAATGTCAACTACACTGACTATCAATGGCTTCTCCTTGTAGTTTCTACCTCATTCTTGGCTTATCTTCGGCACAGTCTTGGAGATATGTCTGATGTGGAGAGATGGATTACAAAGTCATCGGCAAGCTCAACAAAGCAACTGCTATTCCACTGAAATCCTAACACTGCCTGATGAATCTGGCCTTGAAATTTTCAGATGCACCAACCTGCTGTCTGCCCTTTTCTATCAAGTGATGACCCCCTAATAACTCCCTTTTGTGACTCCCATTTATTGCCTCAGGGGAATCCCACTAGCGTCATACCAGTACCCCAGTCTGCTTCCACTGATTTGGTGCCTTCTAGCAGTCCTTGTTCACACAAGCTGTCTTCTGGGTGATCTGCTCCCCCTGGTATGTGTGAGTGTGTCTGTGTGTTTTTGGCATGTAGTATAATAGCTGACTGCCACATTTATTTGTACTTTGTAGATTAAGTTTAGGTTGAGAATGCTGCCCATTTCAAAAAAAAATCCCTGTGTCATTAATATCTTGAAATAGATCACTTGGGATGACATTTCATTTATGTTCCTTAATTTTCAGTATATTTACCCAAATAAATGCTAAAACAATATTAGTAACTGTAACACAAACGAAGCCAAGACATATAGTATCTGTGATGTTCTTTAGTTTCTGATAGTAAAAAATATCCTGTTCAAAGTAGATGGCTTTGTCATAAAAACTGTTTAGATTTTTAAAACCTTTTTTAACAAGACCAAAAGCCAATGCATTGTTTTATTTATGACTTTTCTATACTTTCAATGTGACTACCCTGCAGAGATCCTTCAGCTCCTGGGACTCATCCAATAGGTTGAGCTTGGTGCACTCTCCATGGGGAATACTTCTTAGGGGCATGTCCAGACAACCTCAGGTGGTTCTGCTTCAAGGTCCTCCTGTATTTCAACAAAAGGCCCACTCAAGCACACCGTCACACGCACACAGGAACCAGTTTAGAATCACCATTTAAGATAATCTGTAGGTCTTGAAGAATGTGGGAGGAAAACTGGAGTACAAAAAGGAAGTTTTATTATGAAGTGAAATAAAACAGGGCATTAACAACAACAACATTTATTTATATAGCACATTTTCATGCAAATAGTGTAGCTCAAAGTGCTTTACATGATGAAGAAAAGATAAATAAAAGACAAAGTAAGAATTAAAATAAGACAACACTAATTAACATAGAATAAGTGTAAGGTCCGATGGCTTAGGAGGACAGAAAAAAAAAAAAAAAAAAAACTCCAGACGGCTGGAGAGAAAAAATAAAATCTGCAGGGGTTCCAGGCCACGAGACCGGCAATTAATTAAGGTGCAACCTGATAAATAACTATACAAATGTGAAAATGTGAATTGTGAGCTTTATAGGAATGCAAACAGTATATAATTGTAAAAGTAATGTGGCAAAATACTATAAAAACAGTAATATCAATCATTGTTACTTAATAACATTCAACGCCTTCAAAAAGTATTAAGACTCATTCAGTTTGTTTCACATTTTGTATGGTGCAGCCTTTCGCTAAATAGGTTTAAATTCATTTTCCCCTCATCAAGCAAGATTTTAGGCATTTTTGCTAATTTACATCAAGGAGCACTCTGGAATAGCTTTTTATTAAAGATATTTCTGTTCTTTGTCCTTTTCAGTTTTCTCCCAACCCTGAATAGACCCTGTCCCTAAAAAAACAACTGTAGAGCATGATGCTGCCACCACCATGCTTCTCTGTTAGAATGATATTGTACAGCAGTGCCTGCTTTTCTCAAGATGCTTAGAATTCTGGTCAAACAGTTCAGTCCTGGTCTTATCAGATCACATAATCTTGCTTCTTAGAGTGTGAGAATCCTTTAGCTGCCTTTTTGCAAAGTCGAGCCGGGGTTTCATGTGTCATCTGGACATTCTGCAATAAAACCTAAATTAGTGGAGTGTTGCAGTAATGCTTGTCCTTCTAAAAAGTTCTCTTATCTCCATAGTAGTGTTCTGGAGCTCAGCCAGAGTGATCATTTGGTTCTTAGTCTCCTCAGTTCTATGAAGAGTTGTCGTTGGTTCAGACTTATTATATTTAGGAAGTATGGAGGCTGTTGTGGTCTTGGGAACCTTCAATACTGCACAAAACGTTTTGCAGCCTTCCTGAGATCAATGCCTTGACACAATTCTGTCTCTAAACTTTGCAAGCAGTTCACTTGACTTTATGGTTGATTTTTGCTCTAATACACATTGTGAACCATGGGACTTTCCATAGAGAGCTGTGTGTCTTTCCTAGTCCTGCTTAAGCAATTGAATGGAACACAGGTGGATTCCAAACAAGGTACTGAAACATCTCAATGATTATCAGTAGAATGGGGTTAACAAAAAAATGCAATTTCTAACAAGTAATCAAAAGACGGAGTCTGTAACAAGACTGATTTGGTGAGTGAAGGTCTTTGGCTTTATACATGCTCTGCAGGAAGAGGCAGGATATGGGCGGAAGTGAGGTCGGCAGAAGGGCTTTCTCTGGAATTGGAGGTAGGTGGAGATTTATTGGTCTTCCCTTCTGGAGGTCTGCAGAAGAGGGAGAAAAGGCATTAGTGCGATTCATCAACCCCTGATTCTTTAGCTTACCCTCGGTCAAGCCCTTAGACTGCCTCCCATGCGCACGTGTGTGACAGTGTAAAATCTTATTTTCAGTTTGTCATTCTGGGGTATTGAGTGTTGCTTGATGAAAAATGAATTTACATGATTTTAGCATAAGGCTGGAACATAGCAAGATGTGAAAAAGTGAAGGGTCTGAATACTTTCTGAATCCACTGTAATCTATAAAATCAAGTACTGTAATAAATATCTTAACCATTTGTTAACCTCAATGGTAATTTAGAACAATTAGACTTAAGCTTTTTAAAATTGTGCTAATTATTAAGTGTGTTCAGTAAATAGATGGACTGTGAGTTATAAAGTCAGGATATTGCATTTAGGTGATTATTGATTAATCCTTCCATCCATCTATACATCCAATATTCTCAACCTGCTTATCCTTTTGCTGGAGCCTATCCAAGCAAAATAGAGTACAAGGCAGGAGCAATCTCTGGATAGGACAGTAATAATTACATTCATATTCTAAGGCATTTAATTGACATGCTGTATCATACTCTATGGCAAAAGTAATAAAAATATAAAATTTTGCATAAAAAATACATGCAGAGAATAAATGAAAGAGATATATTGTACATTAAATAATTTCATAAAAAGAAACGTGGAATAAAAAGATAATATATAGGGAACATATCATATGAAAATTATTGTTGGTCTGTGCTGTAGGTAATGTCTCTGTTTCACAGCACTTGGACCCTGGTTTGATTGCTCCTGGGGTGTTCTCTGCAAAGGGTTTCCATTTTCTTCTTGTGTTCACTCTTGTCTCTTCTTAGAGCCCAAAGGCACAGACATTTCTCATTGATAACTTCAAATTTAATTTGTATATGAGAGATTGTTCTGTGATGCACTGGGTTCTGCTTTGTATTCAGTGCTTCTAGAATAGTTGCCTCTCTCTTCACAACCACGGGCTTGATAAAAGGATACTGGATGGTTAGATGGATACGAACATATCAGTATATACAGACCGGACCTAACACTTCCCTTGTAGGTATTGAACACCTGATTTTTCATTTACAGGATGATTATTAACTTACTTTGCACTAGTGTTAATAAAAAATCAAAAACTGCTCTTTTAATTAAAATGAAAACAGATGAAAACAGACTGATTGATTCATTGAGGTGAACAGAATGTCTTTTACAAGCTACTATTGCTGTGTGCTTATGCTTTCAAGAGCTCTTTGACTTTTGGTTCCTTAGTCACACATCACTTAGCAGATATTTATCTACTATGTGTGAAATAGTTGATTGCACATATAAGATTAATGCCAACTTTTTCTCCTAACCTTATGTTTCAGTGATGGCAGTAAGACCTTAGGCCAGTGGACCATTTTTGACTGTTAACCTGCCTTTCCTTACATTGCAATGCACAGGACTGTCTGTTTTTAAACACCCGACTGGAGACAGAAGATGTTTTATGACAGGTTTTCAGGCATACTTATAACCATGCTTTGTGGCATATGCCGTAATTCATCTGTATGTTCTTCTTATGCTTGTTAGGATGCACAATTCACAACTGTATGGATTTGTGTGCCTAAAATATGTTCAGGGAGTTGTTCTGGTTATCAGGCATGTCGTCCAGCCCATCTGTTATGTTGATTCTGATGAGATTTATGTGACTGATTACAACAAGAACTCAAGATGTATTTTTGCAGGCAGTGATGATGGACCTATAGTTTATGAATCAATAACTAAAAGTTTTAAAATTGTGATAGATCAATGACAGTGAAAGTAATAAAATGGAGCAATATTAAATTAGGCTATAAGGCAAATTGTCATTTTAAGTTTTGGTTTAAAAAAAAAGTTTAGCATGGGGTGGGAATCAGAGTCATAGAGTTGGACTCAGAAGCAATTACATTAAGGTGGGTTAGAGTGAATAAAAATGTATAACCCTGACTCCAACTAAAAGTAAATCTATACTAATAAAAGGCAAAGCCCTCACTCACTCACTCACTCACTCACTCACTCACTCACTCACTCACTCACTCACTCACTCACTCACTCACTCACTCATCACTAATTCCCTAACTTCCCATGTAGGTAGAAGGCTGAAATTTGGCAGGCTCATTCCTTACAGCTTACTTACAAAAGTTGGGCTGGTTTCATTTCGAAATTCTAGATGTAATGGTCATAACTGGAAGCTATTTTTCTCCATATACTGTAATGGAGTTGAGCTCGAAAGCTGTGGGGGGCGGAGTTTCGTGTGACATCTTCACGCCTCCCATGTAATCACATGAACTGACTGTCAACGCAGTACGTAGAAAACTAGGAAGAGCTCCAAAAAGCGCTGAAGAAAACATGCATTATACAATTGAGAAGGCAGCGAAACAATAAGAAGCTAGCGAGTGACATATACAACCATATTCATGAGTGCAGCTACTTCGGAAACAAAGCACGGTGTAAACCTAAAGTTTAAATTAAATTCATAGACAGGCTGCCACTAGCGTTTGTCATGCCCACGGCTAATGCGGGATACAAGTTTAATGACTTCCTAAGGACGCAGGATATAAATGAGAGTTTTGATCACTTTGTAACTAAGTTCACATTGATGGTGAAGGGCTGTGCTTATGCAAATTCCAAGAGACTGTCTTTGTGGGGGGGATTGACAGTTAAGGCGGGTGGGGGAGTCACGTCATCATCTCCCCTCCCATTCACCTCATTTCGCTCTGAGCTGAGCTCCGTAGCTAACGCAGTCTTACGGAACCAACTTTTTCAGGCTGCCACCAAATACTCACAGAAAAATCCACAAGTTAATACACACGCTGTCTCTAGAGTTTCTCCACACTCTGAATCCCCCAGGCACTACTTTCAAAAGGTTACATTGACAACCGTGTTACATTATTTTTAAAATGTTTCCTTTTCTTAGCACAAGCACAGCTGATAAGCTTCGATGCGTGTGCTCCATAATGCACTAAAAAATAACGCATTTAATCACACTTTGCATTCCAAGCAAAGGGGAACTTCTGTCAATGCATGATTTCCTGGTACACCGATTACATTGATGTACACATCAGAGCTACAAAAATGTAACAGTCAGAAGAAAGCGCGTTGATACGACTGATTGGAGGAAAATTTCATTTCAAAAGACTACCCGATGGAAGCCTTGATAAAAGCGTGGTTTTGTGCACATATATATATATATGTATATGTATATATATGTGGATGTATATGTATATATACTGTATATACAGGTATGTGTGTATATGTATATATATGTTTATGTGTGTGTGTATATATATATATATATGTATATATATATATATATATATATATATATATATGTATATATATATGACAGCAACACTCATGACAATGACAATGTCAATCATGTTACGTTATTATTAAAATGTTTCCTTTTCTTTTCATTACTTCTTTAACACACTACTATATATATATATATATACATGTATAGAGAGAGATATATATATATATATATATATATATATAGAGAGAGATATAGATATGTATATATGTATATGTATATATGTTTATATGTGTGTGTATGTATGTATGTATGTATATATATATATGACAGCAAGACTCATAACAGTGACAAAACAATTACATTGACAATCATGTTACGTTATTTTTAAAATGTTTCATTTTCTTTTTCTTAACTTCTTTAACACACTACTTCTCCGCTGCGAAGCGCGGGTATTTTGCTAGTCTTCTTATATAATATGCTACCGTGGCTGTCCATTTGTCTGTCCAGGATTTCAAATCACCTGTAGCTTGCAAACCGTTTGACCCATTGACCTGAAATTTGCCACACATATACGATGTGAAGTCTACTATCCACTTTCGGGGTGATGATTGACCTCCAAAGTTTTTCCACTTTTTATTTTTATTTTATTGTAGAATCAACTCTTGGCAGTGGAACTTGCATACGGGTGCCGTTCTCATCCCTACCACCTTCGCCGTCACTTCCATTACTTCTTCATATCTTAAATCATTTTTGAGGCAGATTGATGACTTAAATGCCAGCTTAAGTGAACAATTAAAGAAAATGTACTAAGTAATTGCAACACAAACACTGACTTAATCAGTTTTATCGTGAAAAGATGCCGACAAAAGAAGAGAAGAAGTGGGCCACTTGGGTGGAGAAAAGAAGAGCTGCTCACAAAGCAGTATGAGCATCAACATCTGAGCAAACAAATGCTAAACATACAGAGAAAGAGTAGGAAAACAATATCAAGTGTCAAGTCAAGTGTCTTCACTGCACGTTATTGTGCAGTATGCTGTTACTGGCTGTAATATAATCTGTTATATTTTCCAATTTCACATATACTGATTAGATTAAATAATTTTTTCTTCTAGCCTTTTGATAAAAATATACCCTATTTTAACATTTTTGTAATGTCTTTAATAAATAATATGAAAAAAAAACCAGAATGGCATCCCGACAACCTTTACATTCAAACTTTAACAGGTTATGGTGCTAAGAAGTAGCCTGATGATTCATGTTGGCATTGATAAATCTTGTATGTTATATGCATTCAATTAACATAAATATATTAGCCTAATTACAAATAGAGACGTTGGTTTCGAATTTGGAGTTGTTGGTACCATAAATCGAGGAGTCGGAGTTGGAGTCAAAGTTTTTGTGTACCAATTACAAAGCCCTGGTCACCATTTCTATCTGTTAGTGAAATTAAAGCTACAGAAATATAAAATGTTCCTCTTTCTTACTGCACCAATTTGGCTGTATATTGCCTGAAGGTAGGCACTGGATACACCTTTTACACCTGACTGTTATCATTTATGACAATTTTGTAGTCTTTCAAACTGTTTAGTCTCTTGTAGGCAGCAGTTTAGATTAATTAATATTCACTGTGTGTCACTGTGGCCTCTGTATTTAATAAGCTTTGAACTTATATAAATACACATTTTTTTAAATATTATTCTGTTATATACATCTACACTGTTTGTTTTATTTCTACTTATTATGTTATATTGCTTGCTTTTCCTTTTTATCGTGCATCATTGCTTTTTGTATTCATTATTGTGCTGTATCAATCTGTGAGTATTTCCTGGATTGTTTCAGGAAAAAATCTTTATTTTCAGACATTTTTAGAAAAAATGGGGAGGCAAAGCTCCTAGTTAGAAACTCATTGCTATATTGTACCCAAACAGTATTATCTTAAGGTTATAAAAAGTGTTACCACGCTCTAGACTTGTAAATTGTGCCCCTTCCACCCACCCAACTTGATATCGCGAAGAGCCTGAGAGCCCCTCAGCTAATAAAGAGAGAGAGATACAGAGAGAGAGAGTCAGCAACAACAGGATTCACCCTGCTGATATTTGATATTCAAAGATGGTCTTCCTGTACAGCTTGATGTTGGCTATGTTGCAGATTGTCTACTACAGGTTAAGTATAAGATTATTATTTGTGTTGTGTTGTGATTTTTTTGCTATTGGGATTATTATGTCACTTTTGTGGGTTTGGGACAGTACTTTACACAGAACAGGCTTTCCACTGTGTATTTTCCAGCATTGAACTTGGTCCATTTGTGGAGCTAATGCTCCTTCCTAAACACATCTCCTAATAATAGAAATCTGACGTAATGGTAGCATAAACTATGATAAAGTAAGCTAAAACTATGTAGTAATGAAGGATGCTCAGAGGTTATTAGAAAAACATACATTTAATGTCTATAATTTCTGGTTTTCTTCCACAATCAAAAGACATACTTTTATGTTAATTAGTAGTGGACAATAACCCCTGTAGATGAATGTAAGTGTTTTTTAAAGAGGCATGTGCAAGGTAACAACTTTATGGCTAGTTCCTGCCTTTCTGGTATTGCTAATGGGAAAAAAGTCTGTGGGATGTTCACCAAGAAAACTGCTATGCAGTTTTAAGGAGTTTTGTGGGAAGATTAACAATCAAAGGATGGGCATTGCTAGTATGGCATCACTTAAAGGCCTATTCAATGTAGAATGGATATTGGATAAAATACCTTTGGACTGGCAGACTGGTGTAGTAGTCCTCATTTTTAAAAAATGTGACCAGAGGATGTGCTCCAACAACAGAGGGATCACATTCCTTAACCTCCCAGGTAAGGTCTATGTACAGCTGCTGAAACGGAAGGTCTGTCCCATTCTTCAGCCTAAGAAACAGGAGGAACAATATGGATTCTGTCCTGGCTGTGAAATAGTACATTGGCTTTTCTCCCTGACAGTTTTTGGATACATGGGCTATGATAACCCAGTCTACATGTGTTGTGTAGTGTATTGAGGGAGGTCATAGTCAAATTATTGAAAGTATAAAGTTGTTTTCCAGCAAAAACTAATCTATCTATCTATCTATCTATCTATCTATCTATCTATCTATCTATCTATCTATCTATCTATCTATCTATCTATCTATCTAGTATATCCTTTAAAGTATGACCTTCATAAGAATCTGATCACATACAGTTAGGTCCATAAATATTTGGACAGAGACAACTTTTTTCTAATTTTGGTTCTGTACTTTACCACAATGAATTTCAAATGAAACAACTCAGATGCAGTTGAAGTGTAGACTTTCAGCTTTAATTCAGTGGGGTGAACAAAACGATTGCATAAAAATGTGAGGCAACTAAAGAATTTTTTTAACATGATCCATTCATTTCAGGGGCTCAAAAGTAATTAGACAAATTAAATAACTGGAAATAAAATGTTCATTTCTAATACTTGGTTGAAAACCCTTTGCTTGCAATGACAGCCTGAAGTCTTGAACTCCTGGACATCACCAGATGCTGGGTTTCCTCCTTTTTAATGCTCTGCCAGGCCTTTACTGCAGCAGCTTTCAGTTGCTGTTTGTTTGTGGGCCTTTCTGTCTGAAGTTTAGTCTTCAACAAGTGAAATGCATGTTCAACTGGGTTAAGATCAGGTGACTGACTTGGCCATTTAAGAATTTTCCACTTCTTTGCTTTAATAAACTCCTGGGTTGCTTTGGCTGTATGTTTTGGGTCATTGTCCATTTGTATCATGAAATGCTGCCCAATCAAGTTGACTGCATTTAGCTGGATTTGAGCAGACAGTATGTCTCTGAACACCTCAGAATTCATTTGGCTGCTTCTGTCCTGTGTCACATCATCAATAAACACTAGTGTCCCAGTGCCACTGGCAGCCATGCATGCCCAAGCCATCACCCTGCCTCCACCGTGTTTTACAGATGATGTGGTATGCTTTGGATAATGAGCTGTTCCACACCATCTCCATGCGTTTTTCTTGCCATCATTCTGGTAGAGGTTGATCTTGGTTTCATCTGTCCAAAGAATGTTTTTCCAGAACTGTGCTGGCTTTTTCAGATGTTCTTTAGCAAAGTCCAATCTAGCCTTTCTATTCTTGAGACTTATGAGCGGCTTGCACCTTGCACTGCACCCTCTGTATTTACTTTCATGCAGTCTTCTCTTTATGGTAGACTTGGATATCGATACGCTGACCCCTGGAGAGTGTTGTTCACTTGGTTGGCTGTTGTGAAGGGGTTTCTCTTCACCATGGAAATGATTCTGTGATCATCCACCACTGTTGTCTTCCATGGATGTCCAAGTCTCTTTGCGTTGCTGAGTTCACCAGTGCTTGCGTTCTATCTCAGGATGTACCAAACTGTAGATTTTGGCACTCGTAATATTGTAGCAATTTCTCAGATGGGTTTTTTCTGTTTTCGCAGCTTAAGGATGGCTTCTTTCACCTTTGACTGCATGTTGTCTGTTCACAGCAAAATCTTCCACATGCAAGCACCAGACCTCAAATCAACTCCAGGGGCCTCATGTATAACGCCGTGCGTAGAACTCGCACTATAACATGGCGTAAGCACAAAAGCCGAAATGTGCTTACGCACAGAAAAATCCAGATGCAGGAATCTGTGCGTCTCCAACTTCCACGTTCTTCCGCTACATAAATCCCGATCAGCGTGAAAACTAACGCTCGTGCACGCGCATTATGTAACGTCCCAACTCCTCCCAGAATTATGCCTCTTTGAATATGCAAATCAATATAAATCGCCCTTAAGCGCAGCCTTCTGTGAAAAGACAATGGGAAAAGCACGGGGAAAATATAAGAATTTCAGCGAATACCAAGTGGAGGCAAACGAAAAACATACTATTTGTTCAAATAAACCGTGGTATAATCAACAAAAGGAAGTTGATCGAGTGACATAGCGTGTTGGAGAAACTTGAAAGCTCACGTTCACAAAATCGCACAGTGCCGGAAATAAAAAAGAAGTCACATATCAAAGTCGCCGTGAAAAGCCGAGTTGTAGCCCACTGTCTGAGTGTCATATGAAAGCTTATTAGGGTACAGAGAAAAAAAGGCACACAGTGGGGAAAAGCACAAAATGTCCACTTCAATCTTGACATTTCCACTTTAATCACGTAGTTTATTTTGTCATTAAAGTAGAACATCATAAACTTCATCTTAAAATCGTTTAATTAACCAGTTTCTCAAATCACATCGTAATTAAAGTAGCACGTTAAATGCTTTGTTTTGTATTTGATCTTCTATGTGCCTATGTGTGTGAATCACTACTTGCTTCTTAAACCGGCTCTCTTCCTCCAACTGGACACAGAATCCATTACATTTGTGATATTACAGCTCTCTGAATAACTAAAATACTGAGATGTATACGTGATATCATTTTCATGATGATAGGAGTTAAAGCACGTTATTAAACATGTGTTTCACTTCAATGAAATAATTTATTGCAGCAGTACTCAGGGGCAGCTCTAGGCTTGTGGTGGCACTGGGCAGAGGAAGAATCGGTGGCTCCTTCACCCGCCAATGTCAGTAAGGTAGCTTATGCACGGTGGATGGCCACGTCCGTTGCAGACACTGCATAGCCGCCTCGTGCTCATGACACAAGCATTTAACTTTTGCCGAAATTTGTCGCTGCATTTTTAGCTGTGTTGTTATTTTCTCTTTCTGTTTTATATTCAATATAAATTGGCGTAGCTGCCACTGCAGTCCTTGCTTTTCTTTCCCCAAGTAACCGATCGCCACACAATCAGCTCTGTAATAGAAGTTAAGCCATCTGTAAGCTTAGCGCCGATTCTTCAAAACGTTTAAGGAACATTGAAATATCTTCGTAGTACATGTTTAATTATTCTATCCTTCACGACACTCCCAGTGAAGAATATAGATTATTTAAATGAAGTTAAAGTTTTGTCTGTATAATTTAATAAACATATTTTGCTGCATTTCACCTTAAAAATGATATTGTCATCATATGTAAATACGCTTTATAAAGTGGCCCAGGTTGTGAGATATTATAACTGTAGTGCAAGTTTACAGTGGGGTGATTGTACTTATACGTACAGACAGTTCTACAAGGTGCAATTGATTGAGTGCATTTAAAGTTCTTGGGATGAAACTGTTTCTGAACCGTGAGGTCCGTACAGGAAAGGCTTTAAAACGTTTTGCAGTGGCTGAGACAGCGTGTCCATGAAGCTGTATACCGACAATTCTCTTTCCGATCAGCTGCTGCTGTGATTCACACTCAGATACAGTGATATAAATACTCCGAGTGGTGCAGTGAGAGTAATATGGAAAAAGATGATCCGCTGTGGCAACTCCTAACGGGAGGAGCTGAAAGAAGAAGGAGAAGTGAGAGTAACAATGCTAAAGCAGTTATGGTATTTGGAATACTATGGCTGTTCCCTGTACCATTATATTGTTACAAGTTAATTACAATCAGATGACTTACAATAATAAACAATATGCGGTTAGTTTCAGTATAAAGCCACGTCAGGAAAATAAGGTGTAACCACACAGGAACAGTAGCACTGCTTTGATGCTGGGTGCCGCCAGTCTGCAAAACCGAGCAGAGAACTTGCGTATGACAAGGCATGAGGTACCGTGGAAAAGTGCGTGGCTTTACGCCAAGTGTAGGTTTTATACATCGCAATTTGAATGTGGAAAAGTTCTTACGCAACATTTCTGTGTGTACGCACCATTAATACATGAGGCCCCAGGTCTTTATACTCTCCAAATGTTAAGGCCTTGAGAGACCCCCATAAACTGTGGCCAGTTTATACTGGCATTTAATCTTGTCTACCAGATGGGGTGGCTTGCCAAGCTGCCCACCTTAAGGTCCCACAAACTCTTCTAAACTTACCTCCCATCCCTCTCTATTTCTCTCAGCTTCAGAGACCTTCTCAGAATTACAATAGATTTGGGTCAGCTCTACTTTCCCTCTAGGGGTCCTTTCTGTTACTGCACTATGGAACAGTGAGTTCTCATCAGAGATCCACATGTCCACTAAAGCTTTACTGCTTTAAAGGTAAACTCCATTTTTGCTGTCCCAGTCTGGGACCTCTGTCAGTCTGGTGGTCAGGTAGCCTTCTTCTAGCCATCCATGGAATTGCTGTCTTTCCATGAGGAGTGCCAGACATTTCAGCAACTGATGGGTTGGTTGACTTCCGTATCCTAGGAGGAGACTACATGTTACCCAGGCTGGACCTTACTCTTTGTTTGCCCACATTCCCCTGTCCTTCAGCTTTTTGAGAGTAAACTGTTAATAGAAAAGACATACTTCCTTCTGGGATTGCCCTGGCATGACATATAATCCCTATGAATGCATTTTACCCTCTCCTTCACTCCTCCCTTTAGCCTTGTTGGGAAATTCCTCTGATCTGTGTCAACCTTTATTCCCCCAGTTCCCATGTCACCCTGTTTGTACTCCATCTCAGGATATTTGTCTATATATTCAGTATATTTATCCTATACTTTTATATAAATAAACAAGCAGAATCAATTGATAGTATCATTTCTACTTTTGCACCTGATCCTTTGGAGATTTTTTGTGAAAGAAACTAAGAGTATGCAATTTTCACAATACACCATATGTAGTATCTGTGGCAGACTGGTTTGACAGCCTCTCATTTCATGTGGTGGCCTTGTCCACCTAATGTTCAGTTGGTTCAGCTGTTCACCACTTGTTTTAAACAATGCGCTTTCTCATGAAAGATGTTTTCAAATTTGTAAAGGTCTGAATTCCCCACTTAATGTAAACAGGATGCACTCCATTTTTATAGCAATTATTCCAGGAGGAAATGAGCCTGACATATTTATCTTGGGGAACGGAAGGTGTCCTGGGGGATTAAGATGCTATAACTCAGAATAAAATTAAATAAAAAGGTTTTTGGGCTAGATCGTGGTATGAAGAAGATTAGCAGAACCATGCTGAAATATATACATTGTCCTTATGTCCAAGAGCAGCAGCTACAGGCACAATCACTTTGGCCGAGGCTTGTTTGAGTCCTTCCTGAGGATGTGCTCCTCTGACGTTGCTGCTGCAGTGACCTTGCTAGGTTTAATATGTTTAATGGATTACAAGGGAAACAGCTTGAGGTGGACGGGCAGCTTCTGTTTCCGGATCTCTCCATTCAGACCAAGCAGCTCTGCTGTACACAGATGACATTAAACTCCTGGATAAGAGTGACAGACTCACTGAGCTCACTGCCTGCTTTAACAGGTAAGCTGGTTACAATTGTAACAACTGTGACTGGACAGGCTCAGTTCTCTGACCTTTGAAAACGTTAACGTGGCTTTTGGTGGATGGAATTGGCCTCTTTTTTCTGCTTTGTACCTCTTAAAATCTGCCTATACTGTAGATATTTTTTTTGGGAGATGGTATATATATCTCACAAGGATGAAGAATTCTGAAAAGGTAGGGGTATCTAGAGTGGTGCTATATACCAACATTTGAATGGATTGTGGAGCTTATTGTTTTCATTTGGCAGAGTTTTAATTTGATCTGTCCAATATTATTTTGACAATGTGGAATGTCCTCCTGATTTCTCTCACTCTTCACAGCTTCTGTTTCTTGAACAGTGGAACGTTTAGTTGTGAAGTTCCACCTGTGCTCTTTGTATCTCACTACAGTTTTGTTGCTTTCATTTAGTACATCCCACGGTATCTTGTGGAATGTGCCATGAGGTACTTGGTGTGTTTTGTTTCCTGCACCTTACATGGTGTGGTGCACATGATTTAAGTATTCTTTTTTAATACATTTGACTAACAATGTAAGCATTCTTTCCCATTTTTGGAAATTCTCTCTCGTCTTTTACTTTTTGGGACAGATTTGATGTTGATTGTTTTGGCACCAAACTCTGAATGTGTCTGTGGTAAGCCAATGCACTTTGTACACTCAGTGCTGTATGGTAGCACATGTCACCTATAGCCAAGTAATTTGATGTTTTAAAGTCCCTAGTAGTTGCTTCTTGAGCTGAAAGAATATTTATTTACCTCAGGAGTGGCTCAGGTTGGTATATTTTAATCTTTAAATTTCAAAGCTTTTAATACTTTGTCAGACAAAGATTCATTTTAATACTATAAATAATAGCATGTTTGTAGTGTACGTAGTTTCAGGCCATGACAGGGGAAGTTAGAGGAGATATATGTCCTATGCAATAGTGAAAATATTATACTGGAAGCAGCAGAAAGCACCAAAACCATGAAAGAAATGCTTCCAAGACTCCAGGGATGCTCTTGATCATTTAATCAGTATGACTTAATCTACATAACACTTATGGGTAGGCACACTCATCATAGTCATGGAGATGCATATGACTGAAGAGGTTTTAAAGTGTATGTTTTGTAAGTTCAGTTTTTCCTGGGATTTTAGAACCACACACTTTGTGATGCTTATGTATGGGGTGGTAAGAAAATGAAGGGCGCTGTTTGTCAGTGAGCTTTATGTCGATGTAATTTTAGGGCTCTGTTGGTTACATTTGACAGATGTTCAGGCATCTTGAGGCTGGCTATAAAGTATGTTTTGTTTTATGCCTTTGAGGTGTATGTTTCACTTGGATCATTTCTTAATATGTTCCTGAGCAAGTTGGGTTGCTGACTGACTCTAAATTACCTCAGTGTAGCAAGTATGGGTATTTGCAATGTGATAAATGGTCTCCCCATCCTGGGTTGTTTGGTTTCTTGGCACTCTTTGATGTTTGATTAGGCTCTTTAAACTCAGAAAATGGACTGATGGATCTTAATAGTTTTTTAAAAATAAGTTATCTCGCGTTAGGCGTTATACATACAGTAATAATCTGAAATTCCATGAGGCAAAATTTTTCTTTGCACCTTTTCATTCTAGTATAGTTTAATTATTGCTATTTTTATTTGTGTCCACTTCTTTAAACAACTAAGGATAAAAATAAACAATGCTTTTGGTTACAGATGAGCACCCAATTGCATCATTTTCATCATCGTGACTCTTTAGGGGTAGATACACAGTTTCTTCAATTAAAATGTCAAATAACTTTCATGAACCTTTGATACTTCATTCTGTTGTTTACTGATACTTCATCACCCTGTTTTTGGAGTTAATACAAGAAATTAGGTCAGTAACAGTAAAACTGAGGGTGGTTTTATTCACATTAGTGGAGGTTCGATTGTACTTTGCTTAGAGATAATGTGCACACAAAGAAAGAAGACACAAACAACAAAAAATGTTTGGGGCACCAATAAATAACGCAATTCTCTCCTCCACTCCTCCCAGCAAGCTCTGTCAACTACCTCCCAACTTCAGCTCACCTGCTTGGTCTCCAACAGTTCTTTAAATAGTCCTTGACCTGGAAGTGCTTCTGTTCTTCTTCCCTTGTGACTTCCAGCACTTCCGGGTCAGCTGGAGAATTCAGGTTTTAATCAGCCCACAAGTACTTCCGTTGTCATAGTTCATTAGTACTTCTGGGCTAGGTGAGAATTTGTTCTCCCACCAACTTCCCACAGCATCCCCTAGCGGCACCCACGGCAGCCAACAGGGCTGTGCTGCTGAACTCCAAATCCCGTAGTACCCTGTGGGCATCAGGGGCACCACTGCAGTCCAGGGAAGCTACCATCTATCGTCTTGGGAGAGGCAGTGTCCTTGATAAGCTGCCTTCCCCCATCCTTCCATTACTGGGGAGTCCCAGCCAAGATAAACTGCCGGCCGTTCCTTACAATATATATATAATGAATGAATTAAAATGGCTTTAACAGTAAATATAACAGCATCTTAAAATGGTTTTAAAGCTAATTAAAATCAAGATGAAAATTCTGGCACGGGCAACATGTTGGTCCAGTAGATAGTGATTCCACCTCACGGATCCAGCATCCTAGTTCGGAATCTTGTACCCACATGCTGTCTGTGTGGAGTCTGCACATGCTCCCCATGGTTTTTCTCCGGGCATTCTGGTTTTCCTCCCACATACACAAAGAGATGCAGGTTATGTTAGGGACTGTCTCGAAACTGGCCCCAATGTGAATAAGAGTGTGGGAGTGCTCCCTAAAATGAACTGGCATCCTGTCCAGTGCTCTTTTCTGCCCAGTCCTGCCAAGATATGCTTTGACGTCACACTACCCTCAACTGGATAAAGAGGGGTTAAGGTTAAGAAAGTATGTATGAATATTGAACGTCAAGAGATATACTGTATAATTGTTTTCAGAATTATTCCTGGAATCAAACAGCTAGAAGAGTAAATATTATTGTTAGACTAGTGTCATGAAATACTGGAAACAAAACTGGTATCAGTCCTGGATGGGGTACTCCAGTACCTATAACAGAACATACTCATGCCCTTTCTCAGTTATTTGATTGCAATTTAAAGTCACTACATAAATAAGGATATTGTAGAATAACATAAGAAATGTACTGTTTTCATTTAAAATCCTTTTATTAATGAATATCTTCTCACCTGCTTTGCTTTAGATACTTTAGGATGAATCTGGACAGTTGGACAAACCCATCATGTCAGCTCAATGCTGACAATCTGTACTTCCACTCCTCTCTATCTGATGCATTCTGGAATGAAGTGGAAAGTATTTGGCAAGGAGGAAGCATCTCACAGACAGAGGGTAGCATGGGCTCTACCAGGCAGCCTGAGGGTAAGAGAAGTTATTGACAGCAGAGCACTACAATATGAATTAATTTAACAGGAAAGGTCTAGGATGAGTGCTTCAGTAACCGTATATTGGGTTATGTATGAGCACTATATTCATTTAAGACATTTACATCTATGCTCTTGTATATCTATATACAGTATATAAAATAGACTGTCTGTCTACATGTTCCCTATATAATCCTACACCCTTTGACCGATCTGGATCAGATTTTGCCTAGTTGCTCTCTAGGATCATACAGATAAGGCAAACTACTTTGGAACCCAAAATTTGAAACCCTGGGGATCCCCGTGCCTTTTCTCTGTGTGGTACAATTTGCACACCAGTGCCCACCTACTGGTTCAGAAGTTGTAAAACACCTGACCAGACAAAATGACCAAAGCCTAACAATATCTCATGTAATAAAATTAGCTTTTGTTGAGGGATGTTGAATGAGGCTTGATTGAGAGTAGAAGTGCAGCACAACACAAAGGAGAATCAGAGTGTTTTTGTCTCACTCCTGGTTTTCTTCATAGTTTAAGTATTATAAACTGTCCACCTTGAACTAAAAAGACGAGTTAGACATGACAGCACTCATGGTTACCGCCTGAGAAAGAGTTACCTCAATTCTGGAACCCAAAAAGAGAAAATTCTTGACTCACAAGAGCATAGAAACAGTGTGGATGACAGATGGGGCAGCTAGCAATAACAACATGGGTCACCATTCTCAACTTCTCAACTAGAAAATGTAAACTCCACATAGACAGTGTTCTATCTATCTATCTATCTATCTATCTATCTATCTATCTATCTATCTATCTATCTATCTATCTATCTATCTATCTATCTATCTATCTATCTATCTATCTATCTATCTACAAATTACTCAGTCCACACCAGGAGACTCTGACTAGTACTGTATCTATTTATTTGATTTAATTTATATTGTTGCATTCAATATCTTTTTGTCTGTTATTGCTATTGCAAAAACATGCCAATTATTTGAAATTCACAAGGGTGATTTGATGGTATAATAATATTTTGATGTTGCTATCATACAGCTCAAGGAAGGTGGGCTCAGTTTTCATTCCAGCTACCGACTAGAAGGAGTTTGAATGTTGTCCTCTTGTGCACACATTAGACTGATTCCTTCTAATTGGTTGTGGGTATTTTTTTTTTGTGTGCCCTGAGTTGGTTTATTGTCTTGGCATACAGTACATCTGATACTTTGAATTCCCTGTGTTATTGCAGAATACATTTGTAAGACTATTTCCAGTTTATGCTACTTAAAGATGCCAGTAGGCTAACAGATCTGACAAATGAAATCATTATTGGAAGTGGAAATTTAGAAATGTAGTAACAAATATTTGAGTAACCTGCTGTGATAAAGATTTCACAAGCTGTCTAGCAAGCTAAAGAAAGTTATGTTTATTTCAGTAGTCTGATTCACTTGTTTGATGTAGCGTTCTAGGCAGTGTAGACATATAACAGCTGCCTGGTGTCATTGATCACTGCTTGGCTCCATGGAACTAGCACGGTGATAGCAACTTTTACATGAACCTGCTGTAACATTCAGCTGTGAATCTGTTACTTTGGTGTGAAAAACAAAATATTAGGGCAGGACGTGTGGTGTAGTGGTTAAGGCTTTGGACCTCAAACCTTGAGGTTGTTGGTTCAGATCCTGCTATTAACACTGGGTGACCATGAGCAAGTCACTTGACCTGTCTGTGCTCCAATTGGAAAGCCAAAAGAAATGTAACCAATTGCATCATAAATCTTGTAAGTCACCTTGGATGAAGAAGTCAGTTGAATAAGTAATTGAGTCACATTATGGTTTCATGTCACTGATTTAGTAAAAGTGTGGCCTAACTTACTGCTAAATATAGGTGTGGTAGAGGCATTTGTTCCTTAAAAGATAACATCTTGCTTTTTACGTTAGTGAAACTAGAGAGGGATAATCTACATGTAGCCCAGTTTTGTGATTGGACTGGTAGTGTGCTCAAAGCTTCCTTTGGGTTTGTACCAGTGCAAATGACTCCCGTCTGTATTGACTTTGAATTTGAACAATAAACTTGAAAGAGTGCTAATATTTAGCAAAAAATGGACTTCCTTATGGAAATAAATTATCAAAACAAATGTGTCTTTCTTGAATAATTACCTGCATCATCTAACTTAGTCAAATTTGCTTAATCCAATACTGGGTTGCAGGATGTCAGAACCTTTATCAGTAGCACTGGGCGCAAAGTAGGAAATACTCTTGGACTGAGGCGCCGGTCTATCACAGGGCCTACTCATGCACACCAATGTTCTCATACGGTTTTCGTTTCACCAATCTTTGGAGATGTGGGTGGAAAATTAGAATACCTGGAGCCCCAGGGCAGACATGTGGAGAATGTGCATCGCCCTAGGGGAAATAAAATGCAGCAGGATCTGTGAGGTAGCAGCACTAACCATTGTACCTCCATGCCTCCCCTTAATAATGACTTGCTTCCTCAAATTCTCTGAGTTCATAATTTGCTGACTGTTTGAATTCTTAATGTCTTTTTCCTGTATGCGCTGCTTATTTCACCTCTTTGTTTTTCAGAAGGGGAACTGGAAAAAGCCTGGCTTCAAGATGCAGGTTTGTCAACTTTAATTGGAGAGGACTGTGAAGACGTGGACAACATGATCCTGCTGTCGACTCTTACACGGACCCAGGCTGCAGCAGTGCAGCGACGACTGAACACATACACTTGCTCTATTAAAAAGAAACGCAAACAACCCATCCCCGATGTCCGTGACATCTTCGGTTCATCTAGTCTACAGGTAAGCAACACGAAAAGGGATTTAGCATGAAAACATTTTTTATAACTCACATATTCTGCAAGATACACTTGTCGTCTGGTTTCCAAGAAAATGCCAAAATGTTTATTTCCTGAAGCATTAAATATTGTTGTTAGTGTGTTAAATGTTAGTTTCACTAAGTGAAGATAACATTCTTAAATCCAATAATCCAATTCAGGGTCAAGAAGGGGACGAAAGGAAGATGAAGCATGAAGTTAATGTGAATTATACCTCATCTCTTAAAAAAACGTCCATCTGAACCTTTCTTAAGTTTTATAACTTTAATATCTTGCAAGAAAATTAAAAACCAGATTTTATGTGTTAGTTCTGTGAATTATGTTTGTAAAAGATTTATTTTACTTATGTGCCCTTGGATCTCAAACATTTGATGAAACATTTCTAAAATGCGAATACATAATACGAACAGTAGGAAGTTGTGCCATTTAGTATACATGTGCATACTGTATGCACTGTGTGCCTCATACAAGGCTCTTTTGGAGGTGAGCTTTTCTCTTCTATTTCCTATAGGACAGAGTCTTACATTTCCAAACTCACATTGAGATTGAAATAAATTGGTATGGAAAATGGGTGAACAAGGAGATTAACTTATTTTTATATCTCATGACCCTGAATTAGAATAACTAGGCTTAAAAAATAGACAGAGAGATAGATGGATGTTCCTTTTGAATTCAGTAACTAGTTAATAGTCTACTAATTCAATAATGTACATTTTATTCAAAGAATTAATTTGTATTCATAACATAGGACTCAGAAAGTATTCAGACCCATTCACTTTTTGCACACTTTATTGTGTTGTAGATTTCATTTTAAATGGGTACATTTGGAGTGTTTGCCCATGTAGATTGACACTCACTACTGTCTGGGATTTCCATGTGGCCGGGAAGTGCTTCCAATGGGCAAAGCCCTGGCACCGGAAGTACTCCTGGGTCTTCAATAAAAGAGACCACACGGCCTTGTCCAGGCAAGTCAGAGCCAGGAGTGGAGACAGGCAACACTCGCCTGGGAGAAGTTGCAGTGAAGAAGAGCAAAGAATTGTGCACTTAATTACTGTTTTATCTGTATTTGTTTTTAAATAAAACCTTTTGTTTTGTACTCAGGCCTTGTCTGAGCATTAGTGTTTGGGGTTTGGGGCTCTCTGGCACCCCATAGTGGCCACAGTATGTGGGTACGTTATATGACTTGCAGTTGACCTGCATCCTGTGCAGAACAAATTCGTGGCTCTTCCTAATTGTTGCAAGGGTTATCTCTGACTTCTATGTAACATTAGAACATTAGAACAATCTAGACGAGAACAGGCCATTCAGCCCAACAAAGCTCGCCAGTCCTATCCACTTGTTTCCTCCAAGAAAACATCAAGTCGAGTTTTGAAAGTCCCTAAAGTCTTACTGTCCACCACACTACTTGGTAGCTTATTCCAAGTGTCTATCGTTCTTTGTGTAAAGAAAACTTCCTAATGTTTGTGCGAAATTTACCCTTAACAAGTTTCCAACTGTGTCCCCGTGTTCTTGATGAACTCATTTTAAAGTCACAATCTCGATCCACTGGGCTAATTCCCTTCAGAATTTTAAACGCTTCAATCATGTCACCTCTTAATCTTCTTTTGCTTAAACTGTAAAGGCTCAGCTCTTTTAATCTTTCCTCATAATTCAACCCCTGTAGACCTGGAATCATCCTAGTCGCTCTTCTCTGGACCTTTTCTAGTGCTGCTATGTCCTTTTTGTAGCCTGGAGACCAAAACTGCACACAGTACTTGAGATGAGGCCTCACCAGTGCATTATAAAGGTGTGACCCTGTCTGGAGTTAAGAAGATATGAAAAATGGATAGATTATTTTAGGTTGTAGAACTACCTACTATAAATAATATACTTACTAGAAATAATACACAATAGTGAGACACAAAGGCTAACTTTATTGCTTTTACACATTTTGTTTGTTCAGTACTTATCCCTTTTTCATGGGTTAGTTTTTGTCTGTTTCTGCCTTTGTTGTTTTAAAGAATGGTAATCATTTTTAATTTTCAGAAACTGAATTACTTTAGTACAATGACCCTAAAATGAATAAAGCTGTTTCACATAATGGATAGACGGATATAATCACATGCAGGAAGCTGAACTCTGTTGTGGCAGAACTAGACAAAAGGCAGGAACCAAACCTGGACAGGATGCGAGTCTATAGCTATACAATACACACTCACTCACAGTAAGTTAAAGTCACCGGTAATTCAAATACTGAACATATTTAGGAATTTGGAGATAACTCACTCAACTAGAAAATGCAAACTCCACATAGACATTGTTCTATCTATCTATCTATCTATCTATCTATCTATCTATCTATCTATCTATCTATCTATCTATCTATCTATCTATCTATCTATCTATCTATCTATCTATCTATCTATCTATCTATCTATCTATCTATCTATTCAGGCAATTGAAGACACGTTCCTGGAGCTTTAAGGCAGCAACACTAACCAACTGTTTATATATAAATAGAATGAGTTTCAAATTATTTATTTCTTTTGGTGTTTAGGTAGTATGCACATTTTTTGTTTGTTAAGAGTTCAAAATCAATTTTTTGTAAATATACTGTACAGTGGATTCAGACACCGTCAATGTCTGCACATTTCATTGTGCTGCAGATTTAATTTTTAATTGATAAATGTGCCATTTTTGCACAACAATCAAGCCATAATAAAGTGAGAACATATTTTCAGGAAGGTCTGCAAATTTCTTAAAAACCAAAAACTAAAATCCCTCATGTAATTATTCAGGCCCTTAATTCAGTACTTTGTAGAAGTCCCTTTGGCAACATTTATATCTTCAGGTCTTTGTATATAAGTCTCTACAAGCTTTTTACACCTGGATTTGGACACTATATCCCATTCTTTCTGGCAGATCCTCTCAGGCTCCATTAGACTTGATGGAAGGCATCTGTAAACTGCCATCATCAGGTCTCTCTATAGATGTTCTATGGGGCTTAAGCCATAGCTTTGCTGGGACACTCCAGGACAGTCAGCAACTTCTCCCAAGGCCACTCCAGCCTCTGTTATACTAAAAGGTGACCTTTTGCCCCAGTCTGAGTTCACATGCACTCTTGAACATGTCTTATGCAGGGAGCTCTCTGTATTTGGCTGTGTTCATCCTTCCCTCAATTCTGGACAGTCTCTCTGACGCTGCCTGTGCCCATAGCAGGCTGATGCCACCACAATGCTTTGCTGTAGCAATGATATTAAGTGAGTAATGAGCAGTGTCTGGTCATCATCAGATATAGTGCTTAGAATTCTTCCCAAAATTGTCAGATTTAGTCTCAACAGACCAGAGAATCTTTTTCTTCATGCTCTCAGAGTCCTTTAAACTGTTCTATGCCTTTTACTGAAGAGTGGCTCCAATGTAACCACTCCACCATAAACACTTGATTAATGGAGTGCTCCTGAGAATGTCATCCTTTTAGCAGGTTCTGTCATCTCAGCAGAGGGCTTGTAAAGCTCTTTTAGAGTGACCATTGGATTCTTGGTCACCTTTCTCACCAAGATCCTTCTTGCCTGTTTTTTCAAGTTGGCTGAACAGCCAACTAAAGGAGTAGTTCTGGTAGTTACAAACTTCTTCCATTTCACAATTATTGAGGCCACTGTGCTCTTGGGAACACTCCTAGCTTGAGAAATGGCATACTCCTTGCCCTTATGTATGCTTCACCACCACTAAGATACAATGTGAATTGTGGGACCTCGTATACACAGGTGTGTGCCTGTATAAATGATGTCAATCAATTAAATTTGCCACAGATGGACTTGAATCAGGTTTTAGGTATGTCTCAAGGATAATTAAAGGAAGCAGGATACACAATTTGATGTACCATAACCATGGGTCTGAATATTTTTAGAAATGAGAGATATCAGTGTTTGATTTTTAATAAATCTGTAAATCTTTCTGAAAACATGGTTTCACTTTGTCATTAGAGTGTAGATTGCCTGGCAAATGTATCAATTTCAAATAAAATCTCCAATAGAATAAAGAGTGCAGAAATTGAAGGGGTCTGAACGCTTTCTGGATCAAATGTAGAGTTAATTTTTTGAGACTTTACAATATCATTTTTCTTCCAAGCAACATTAATGTATATCATAAACTGACCTCAAAATCATTCTTTTCTTCTGCAAAGTTTAATATCTCTCTATTATAATAAAACCATCCTGGGATGAGAAATGACTTTTTCAGAGAGATACTTTCATATCCAGCGAGACGAGACTTTGTGCCAAGAAATTTAACCACGCCCGGGGCCGGAAATAAAAGGCAAAGAGTAGATTACAAAGTAGAACGTCGTAAAGAATTCAAAAACGTTGGCGCGATACACAATCAGAGCAGGTTAGAGATAATCAAAGTACTAAAATTGGAAAGACTCAAAAAATTGATAGTAAAGATCGCATCAGAGCAAACAAATGGAAATTATTACTCGGTGAAATAACATTGAAAAGAGATTGAATATGTTGTTTGGATTTAAACTTAAAGTTGGAGACTTGTAGATCGTCAAATTCGTGTTGCCATCAGGGAAAAGTAGTGTTTCTTCCCAATGAAGAGGCGTATTAATTAAAAGATTTGTGGTTTCGTGAAACTGAAATCCACATACGTGAGCGGCAGAGATGCAAAGTGGCTGGCGTGTAGCACAGGCCCGGGGGTTGGCGAGTGAAGTGAGCATGGGGTGAAGCCCCCTAGCTTATTAAATGGTTAAGACATGCTGTGTTTTGTGTTCCAGTTTTAACTCTTTGACATTGTTCAATGAAATTTGCATATATTCTAATATGTTTTGGATGAGTTTTCAAAAAATGACACTTTTTCTCCTAAGCTACTTATTCTAATTTAGGTGTAAGAGAAGCAGGATCCTATAGGATATCAGGCAGTAACGAAGCCTGAGTAGGGTACCAGCCCATTGCAGGACACACTCACTTAAAATGGGCTAATTTACAATTGATAGTGAAGCTAATCTGCAGATTTTGGCATGTTGGAGGAAACTGGAGCACCAGGTGACAAACTCAGTGCAAATATGAGGAAAACATATAAACTACACAGTGACAGCACCTGGCTAGGCCATGATTCTCTATCTGTGAGGCAGCCCTACTAATCACTACTCCACAGTTTGATTCAGTTTAATTGTTTTTTCTGTAGCTTACTACTGTTTAGACAGTCCTAGACCACTGAGCCCATTTGCATATATAATTTTCATAGTTAAATCATAGAAGAGTGTGCAGTGACTGAGCATCTCGGCACGTAACTGTGGGAAAGAACAGCCCGTAGAGTGCAGGAGACCCCATTATTTGTAAAGTTCTGGGAAGAAGTAACTCAGCAATATTTTTCACAGACATCAATACAGCAGACTGCGGAAGGGACCACTGTAGTAAAACTCATTCAGGCTGATAGGAGGCACAGCAGCAGGCAACTTTTGTCCAAGAGAAAACACGCAGGCTATGAACTGCTTTGGAATCCTGATCTTTTACACATTATAGAAGACTTAGAGGATTGGGGAAGTGGTGGGCTTCAGAAAAGATTTCTAACACCTATAGCCAAAGTAGAATACCATAACGAAAGTTAAAACTGTCTCTTACCAATGCACATATTGAGTCTAGTTTTGTGAGAAGAACTGGAGAGTGAGGTTTGCCGGCAGAAGAAATGGGTCAAGGATGAGAGAGAGAGAGAAAGATAAAAAACAGAAGGCAAAAGAATAATTGCTATGGTGTGGTAATTGGGAAGTGAATAAGGGGCTCAGGCTGTCACCTGGATGGAAACCTGCTGCCCAGGTTTTCTTTTAGAGTGGTTACACTGAAAAAGGAGAAGTACCTGACTGAAGTCGGTCTCAAAATATAAAACTCAAACTTACTATCACAGAGCATCTCTCCATACTGGTGTGGACAAATGGGTTGTATTAGTTGACATTACTGTTACCAAAGAGGGTGCCTTGAGGGAATTTTCCAGGAAGACTCCAAAGAAATAAGCATCATGGCACCCAAAAATGAAGCCTATAAGATTCCCCCAGGACATTAGAGGGCAGCTGATAAACCCATCCAGAAAACGACTCAACCTGCTGATAGCATTTGCTGGGTTGTCTGTCCACAGCCAAGGTTCCTTGACCCGCTAACAAAGAGAATGCAGCTAATGGATACTGGTGGGATACAAATTAAGTTTTTCCAAGAGATTGCAGGCAAAGGTTCTCTCTTACAATAGGTGGGATCCTGCTGCCTATTCAGATTTTGATGAATGGCTCCTAGATTTTGATAAACAGCCCCTGAACCTGGAAGTGATTGTAGGTCTCCTCCACTTAGGCAGGCATTCTGCAACCTGATGGTTCTTGTCTACCCATGCTGACAAGTACCTAAACTCTAAATCTGCAAAAGTTGGATTTCTTCGACTCTTAAAAACTAATTAAATATATATTATTAAAGGAGACAGGGTCTAGACTGGATTTTTATTTATTTTGGAGTTTGAGACAGAAGTCATATGGTAAATACCCCAAGTAAAGACGCTGGTGGAAGTGGACATGTTGTTGCAGCCAGAATCTCACAAGAGTGATGCTAGATAAGTAGAACAAGAGTGGAGGACTTTTATTCATAGAAGATAGTCTCTCATTATGCCAAATGACAGCATGGAGGCATTTACTTTGTATGTGACACTCTGCTGTCTGTTAAACTGGACCATACTGGGGGAACACCAAGCCCTTTAGAGTAGAATTAAGTTCTGGGATTTCAACAATGACTGGGCATCTAGAATGGAGTGCTAAGAGATTGACCCCAGAAAATTTTGTTGAGGATTCCTGGAAGTGGGTCTTGGCCAGGGCTTGAAAGCTGCTTTCTGAACGTAAAGCCTTTAAACTTGGAACTAGGAATATGGGAGTGTAAGACTTCATCTGGTGGGGGAATACAGGCCAGTGCTGTGCTAAGGAAGATGTAGATGGTTTGTGTCAGAGAGGAGGGTTTTGTGGTGTTTAAAGGTGGGGAGAAAGGGGTGCATGATCAGAATGGTCTGGGCCAGTGGATCAGCTAGGGTTTTGTCTATTTACGTTATTCCTCCTTGTGTTCATCACCTTACATGTATCTTTATTTTCATCTACCTCGGCTTCCTTGTTGGTTACTTGTGTAATATACAAAAAATTAACAACTACTGCATTTGTTGACTTCCACAGAAAACTCTGCCTGAAACTGAAGACTCAATTTCCAATGACCAGCACCTTGAAGAAGTCATGGGTGATATGCCACAGTGCCCAATAGGAGGTACTTTACTTACATTCTTAAACATACTGTAAATATCATATGTTGAAACAAAAATTGAAAAATTGAAGCACATTGCTAGCAACACTCAAGTCGTGTTTGAACAATTCAAGTCTATTTGTTTTTGTATAGTGCTTCTTTTTGAGTACATGCTCAGAGCACTTACATATATTTATATCTATACTGTATTAACAGTTATGTATGTAAAACACAAAAATTATATTATATGCACAAAGAGTAAAACAGAAGTAATCTCAATGAATAACAACAGCATATCATGATATCTAACTGGCATTTGAGGCTGGTCTCCATTATATACCACAGTGAAGTACTAACAAAATAACATTGCTCTTCTCTTTTCCTTCTAAAAAATTTAGAGAAAGAGGAGATCTTCATAACAGATGTGCCATACTGTGAGCAAGCTGCCCTCCTAGTAAAGCAGGGCAAAACTGCTGATCAAGATAATCAAAGAAAGAAGAATGAGGCCATGACTTTACCTGTGAGTGTGTAAAGAGGACGATGTCCAAATAGTTAAGACTAAATGAAATTTGCATGTAGTTTTATCATGCTATCAGACGATTTGTGTCACGAAACATGTAAATTACCAACTGAAATCATAGGTTAATTTTTAAACTGTTTAACTGTTGCCTGTAACCTTTATAGTGTACGTGTCTGTGCTGTACCCCGTGCAAATTTGACCCTATGGGCTCCTATGGCAGGCTCTCACTGACTGGGACTGTCTGTACTTTCATTTCTTTCCTTCAACCAATTAACTAATAGTAGAAGGCTTCACAATAGCATCCTATCATACCCTCAAAAAACTGCAGCTAGATAAGGAACGAACCATCTAAACCTTTTGGTGATGCTAGTAACAGAGACACTGGTTTTAAGCTTAAACTATGTTTCTTTGCAGTCAAAACCAATAGCATTAGATATAAGGCGATACAAAGAATCATACAAACTGAGCTGGTTTATGCAAGCCCATTGGCGAAAGGTTTATGTAGTCCATTTTGCAAAAGCAAGCTACAGATGATAATTTCTGAGATGGTCCAATTTCGTAGTTACAAATTATAACGTGTATACTCTTAATTGAAAAATGAAAAGAAAAAAGATTTCTTGCCTGGGAAAGACCACTTTGCAAAGTTTCCAGCAGCTGAAAGAGAGCTTCATGAAAGTGTCCTTATTTAGTTTTTAAAAGCAGCAAAAATCGGAGAGATGCTCCTTTCAAGTATCTGTAAAAGTATACATTACATACTGTCTGAAAAGTATATAAACTGCTCAAAAAATTGAAAGAACACTTTAAAATCACATCAGATCTCAATGAGTAAAAACTCTGGGCTGGGTAATGTGTTAGGAACAAAAGGATGCCACATTGTTTGATGGAAATGAAAATTATCGACCTACAGAGGGCTGAATTCAAAGACACCATGAAAATCAAAGTGAAAAAATGATGTGGCAGGCATGCTACTCCACTTTGCC
Organism: Polypterus senegalus; assembly: GCF_016835505.1. Classification (NCBI taxonomy): domain Eukaryota; kingdom Metazoa; phylum Chordata; class Cladistia; order Polypteriformes; family Polypteridae; genus Polypterus; species Polypterus senegalus. The sequence continues at coordinate 11,266,624 of NC_053167.1, forward strand.
AAAATTTCATTGCAGCAACTCCAAAGCACACTCAGTAGTTTGTATGCCCCCCACATACTTGTACGCATGCTTGAGAACTTCGAGGGGGCATGCTCCTAATGAGACGATGAATGGTGTCCTGGGGGATCTCCTCCCTGATCTGGACCAGGGCATCACTGAGCTCTTGGACAGTCTGAGGTGTCAGATGTACCAAAACGTAATGTCCCAGAGGTGGTCCATTCGATTCAGGTCAGCGTTAGCGTGGGGGCCAGTCACTGGTATCAATTCCTTCATCCTCCAGGAACTGCCTGCATACTCTCACCACATGAGGCATTGTCATGCAGCAAGAAGAACCCAGGACCCACTGCACCAGCATAGGGGCTGACAATGGGTCCAAGGATTTCATACCAATATCTAATGGCAGTCAATGTGCCATTGTTTAGCCTGTAGAGGTCTATGTGTCCCTCCATAGATATTTCTCGCCAGACCACCACTGACCCACCGCCAAACTGATCATGCTGAACGATGTTACAGGCATCATAACATTCTCCACGGCTTCCCCAGACCCTTTCATGTCTGTCACATGTGCTCAGGGTGAACCTGCTCTCATCTTTGAAAAGCACACGGCACCAGTGGTGGACCTGCCAATTCTGGTATTCTTTGGCAAATCCCACTTGAGCTCCACGGTGCCCGGCACTGAGCATATGGCCCACTAGAGGATGCTGGGCCTTCAGGCCACCATCATTAATTCTGTTTCTGATTGTTTGGTCAGAGACATTTACATCAGTGGTCTGCTGGAGGTCATTTTGTAGGACTCTGAGAGTGCCCATCCCATTCCTCTTCACCCAAAGGAGCAGATTCCTCTCTTGCTGATGTTTAAAGGACTTTCTACGACCCTGTCCCAGCCCTCCTAGAGTAACAGCCTGTCTCTTTGGAATCTCCTCCATGAGACTTGAGACTTGAGACTGTGCTGGGAGGCACATCAAACCTTATGGCAATGGCACATGTTGATGTGCTTGCCATCCTGGAGAAGTTGGACTACCAGTGCAACCAAACTCTGTAGGGTCCAGGTATGGCCTCACGCTACCAGTAGTAACACTGACAAGTTCAAAACAATTGAAAAAACAGTCAGAAAAGATGAGGAGGGAAAAATGTCAGTGGCCTCCACCTGTTAAACCATTCCTGTTTTGGGGGTCATCTCATTGTTGCCCTTCTAGTGCACCTGTTGTTAATTTCATTAACATCAAAGCAGATGAAACTGATTAACAACCCCCTGTGCTACTTAACTGACCAGATCAATAGCCCAGAAGTTTCATTGACTTGATGCCATTCTCTCATTAAAAAGTGTTCCTTTAATTTATATATATATATATCAACTTACACAATTTGATATACCTGTATATATCAAGCAGAAACTCAACTGAGAGTTCTTTGAAAAGGTGTTTTTTTTACAAAAACCAGCATCAGCACCCCAACCTTCTTGCCCAAAATGAGCACTCGCACTAAACACCTGGCTTAACTAGGAACAGGTTCTCATTACTGCTAGAAAAGTGTGCTGACTTTTTGCAGATTTCCCAAAACACAGAAAATGTTACAGAATCATTATCGCTAAGCTCTAGGCTGTTTTCCCCTGGGCAGTGTTACTTGAAGCCCTTATCGAGCCCTAGGCTTGGGATGAGAATGCATACCCTTTGACTTACCAAAACAGTGCCACTCAGTGTCCATAGAGTGGAATGGAAGGAGAGGAGGTGATAGGGGCCACTGTGTGCGTTGCTCCACTTGAGTTACATAAACGATGCCCCCCTTGGTGTGCAAAGTGTGCCCCTCCTTAAGTAACCAACATGGGGCCCCTCTGCATCTACACTGCACTTTTCATTTTATTAGACTTCATGGAACATATGCTGCTTGAGTTACATAAATGGTGCCCCTAGCTGTCCAGAGTGTGCAACCCATAACTTTCATAAGCTATGCCCCCCAGGTGTCGGCATAATAGGCAGGTGCCTATGCCATCTAATGGATTGCCTTTTAGGCTAAGGCCTATCGCCTAACTTCTGTTAGTTGAAAAGGTTAAAGTATCTCTTATACACATAGGCTGTCAAATTATACAAAAACTAATGTGTGAATAGTAATATTAATAATAAATAAATATTCAAATATATTGGAACATTGGTTAAAAGTTCTAAGTGCTACTATATACACTTGTATTTAATATGCTGTTGTATACTTCGTCACTGGTAATATTTTTTTCTTCTGGTACATCTGCAGAACATGCAGCACTAGTGACTTATGCACGGATGTACTTCTTCACTTGGAAAACACGGCTCTTCACAATAAATGGATTTTCTGAGCATGAAAAGTGATCGATTAACAATAAAAATACAACTGAGACATTTCACATGACTGTAATATATATGTATCAGGTACATCCATGAGGGCATATGTCAGCATATGTCAGACAAATTTACAGAATTCAAAAACAGTCCTTTGGTAACTGCTTTTAGCAATTGACCAAGCTTCACCGAGGCCAATTTACCACACTTATGAAAACTGGCTTTGTAGACTTAATGCTTTGCTGCCAGTGATGCTTAATAGCACTGGTCAGACATGATTTTATGGTACCATGTATGTGGGTCATTCAAGGTGACTGTCCTCACAGATGACATACTGTTGTTTCCAGTTTCTTCACCACCTCCATCTAGAACAGGCTTATGAAGCTATCCACATCAGCATCAATAAGTTTGGCTGAATGTCTGTTATTCTGTTTGATCTTCTTAAAATATTGATACACTATGTTAGGCAACCAAGCCAGAAAATTGAGTTGAAAGTTACGACAGAATGGATTGTGCTGTAATAAAAGGACAATGTAACGTAGTTGTTCACTTTATGTACTCTGAGTTTATGCAGGAGAAATAACGCAGTAACAACTCACTCAGCACACATTATTATTATTATTATTATTAATTCGGTCAGTTCAGAGTTACCCGTTAGACTAATATGCACATCTTTGAGATGTGGGAACAAAACCATAAGGTCCTAAAGAAAAACCTCACACAGACACAGGAGGGGAGTGTGAACTCCTTATAGACAAGATGCAGATCAGGATTTGAACCCAGACTTCAGGAGCTGTGAAGCATGCATCTGTGCTAACCAATATGTCTGCTCACTATCCCACTTGATACAAGTCTGTATTAAATATCACTTTTCCCAGCTTTGAAGGTTACCTAGATCTAAAGGCTTTTTGCTTTTTACTTAATATTTGGCATCCTTCAGAATTTTATCATTATTTGGAAATGTCACAATTCACACACAATATTTGATTCTCTTTTTTTAAATGTAAATTGTGATCTTCATCAATTTTACCAAAAACCCCATTTTAATGTTTCTTTCCTTGCTTATTAACACTTTTTTTTTGCTGTTTGTTAACCAGTTTCCCATCAAATTTCAAAAATAACTGCTGATGTTAATGGTTTCTAGTGTATAATGCCTTCTTTGTGACCCAATATAAAGGAGTTTTTAAAAATCTATTAATGATCCTGCAAGTGTTTTCTTTTGCTTGCTACTCCAGTGGCCTTTTCAGAAAGGGCAATGTTAATTTGACATTATTTCCCCTTCAAAATCCTTTCTGGTTATGGTTCGAAATGTGGGATTCTGGTTTAATTTAAGAGTAATATTTCCAATAATTAATTAGACTTACTGATCTACAAGTTCAGGGATCGATTCTGTTTTCCTTTGTGGGCGTTGGGGTAAATTTGCATATTCCCATATTGTAAAGTAACTATCCCAACCAAATTGATTACTGCAATACATTTCCAAAGGTTTAAAAACAAAGTCTTTCATTTCTTTCAAAACTACAGTTCCAGAACTTTTGTGTTTTTGATATGATTTGATATACCTTATTAATCCCAAATGGAAAATTGTCTTTCTGAATGACCTTTTGAATGAGCTTTGTCTTGAATGCTTAGTATACATTAAACTTCTGTTTTTTTCCTCTACTAGATATTTTATCTGTTAAAAAAATAAATTTTGTCGGAATGTGCCAGTGTTTTCATAACTGAATGCTTCTACTGCTGTTAACAAGCTAACTGTAACTTGATACCAGGTTGGGCAAGGAAGCAGCTCTTTGATAAGGGAGTGTGGGAGCTGGAGAAATATAATGATCCTACAACAATAAAAAAGAGGCTTAGTTTATTTTTTATGTCAATTGTTATAGCAACATGTCCGGCAATAAGTTTAATCCGATGTTGACGTTTACTTTTTGTTTAATATTTTATTTGCATGTGTCCCTGTCATGTAGGATCTAGATTCTCTTTTGCAGTCTTTGTGAACTCCTGGTTTAAAACTCTAACAGACTCACCAGAGACTCAGATTCCACTAGCAGCTTAATGCCCCTCAAGCAAAAATTATAGCTTTTATGTGCTTTCAATAAACTTCTTTTTATTTTTATCTCCATGTCTGCTGAACTCCAGCCAGGATTTCAAGGAGGAGTCGAAACATGGCAACAATAAGAGTAAAAATGGAATCCACTCAGAGCAGGAAGCTCATTTATTGTGGACAGCTGATTAATGTTGAATATTTTTTAAAACATTGCAGTCATGCTTTATTAAGCAGGGGTGGGCAAATTGGTAGTCTGCTGGGATACCAATTTTGCAAACCTAGTAATCCAGGTATTCTTTCTAGTAGCCCAGCTTTATATAAGGGATAGAGTGTTACCTTCATTTTTATATAGCAATGTTAATCTATAAAGTGTTGCTGTACACAAGTGCATAGCACTCCATCTTCTACCTGAATATAAACAAAACTGGCATCATGGAAAAGAATATTTTAGTAAATAGATCATTTTCATCTGGACTTTCTCAAGCACTGCTTAGTCCTTTTTGTAGTATGGGGTACAAAACTAAACACAGTATTCCTGGGGCCTCATGTATAAACGGTGCGTACGCACAGAAATGTTGCGTAAGAACTTTTCCACGTTCAAATCGCGATGTATAAAACCTACACTTGGCGTAAAGCCACGCACTTTTCCACGGTACCTCATGCCTTGTCGTATGCAAGTTCTCCGCTCGGTTTTGCGGACTGGCGGCACCCAGCGTCAACGCAGTGCTACTGTTCCTGTGTGGTTACTCTTTATTTTCCTGACGTGGCTTTATAAATACACAGAAACTAACCGCATATTGTTTATTAGTGTAACGCATCTGATTGTAATTAACTTGTAACAATATAATGGTCCAGGGAACAGCCATAGTATTCCAAATACCATAACTGCTTTAGCGTTGTTACTCTCACTTCTCCTTCTTCTTCTTCTTCTTCTTCTTCTTCTTCTTTCAGCTCCTCCCGTTAGGAGGATTACATATTACTCTCACTGCACCACTCACAGTATTTATATCACTGTATCTGAGTGTGAATCAGCAGCAGCTGATCGGAAAGAGAATTATCGGTATACGGCATTAAGCACACGCTGTCTCAGCCACTGCAAAACGTTTTAAAGCCTTTCCTGTACGGACCTCGCGGTTCAGAAACAGTTTAATCCCAAGAACTTTAAATGCACTCAATCAATAGCACCTTGTAGAACTGTTTGTACTTATAAGTACAATCACCCCACTGTAAACTTGCACTACAGTTATAATATCGCACAACCTGAGCCACTTTATAAAGCGCGTATTTACATATGATGATGATATCATTTTTAAGGTGAAATGCAGCAAAATATGTTTATTAAATTATACAGATAAAACTTTAACTTCATTTAAATAATCTATATTCTTCACTGGGAGTGTCGTTAAGGATAGAATAATTAAACATGTACTACGAAGATATTTCAATGTTTCTTAAACGTTTTGAAGAATCGGCGCTAAGCTTATAGATGGCTTAACTTCTATTACAGAGCTGATTGTGTGGCAATCGGTTACTTGGGGAAAGAAAAGCAAGGACTGCAGTGGCAGCTATGCCAATATATATTAAATATAACACAGAAAGAGAAAATAACAACACAGCTAAAAACGCAGCGACAAATTTCGGCAAAAGTTAAATGCTTGTGTCATGAGCACGAGGCGGCTACGCAGTGTCTGCAACGGACGTGCAGCCATCCACCGTGCATAAGCTACCTTACTGATATTGGTGGGCGTAAGGAGCCACCGATTCTTCCTCTGCCCAGTGCCACCACAAGCCTAGAGCCGCCCTGAGTACTGCTGCAATAAATTATTTCATCGAAGTGAAACACATGTTTAATAACATGCTTTAACTCCTATCATCATGAAAATGATATCACGTATACATCTCAGTATTTTAGTTATTCAGAGAGCTGTAATATCACGAATGTAATGGATTCTGTGTCCAGTTGGAGGAAGAGAGCCGGTTTAAGAAGCAAGTAGTAATTCACACACATAGAGCACACAGAAGATCAAATACAAAACGAAGCATTTAACGTGCTACTTTAATTACGATGTGATTTGAGAAACTGGTTAATTAAACGATTTTAAGATGAAGTTTATGATGTTCTACTTTAATGATAAAATAAACTACGTGATTAAAGTGGAAATGTCGAGATTGAAGTTGACGTTTCGTGCTTTTTCCCTACTGTGTGCCTTTTTTTCTCTGTACCCTAATAAGCTTTCATATGACACTCAGACAGTGGGCTACAACTCGGCTTTTCACGACAACTTTGATACGTGACTTCTTTTTTATTTCCGGCACTGTGCGATTTTGTGAACGTGAGCTTTCAAGTTTCTCCAACACGCTATGTCACTCGATCAACTTCATTTTGTTGATTATACCACGGTTTATTTGAACAAATAGTATGTTTTTCCTTCGCCTCCACTTGGTATTTGCTGAAATTCTTATATTTTCCCCGTGCTTTTCCCATTGTCTTTTCACAGAAGGCTGAGCTTAAGGGCGATTTATATTGATTTGCAAATTCAAAGAGGCATAATTCTGGGAGGAGTTGGGGCGTTACATAAAGCGCGTGCACGAGCGTTAGTTTTCACGCTGATCGGGATTTATGTAGCGGAAGAACGTGGAAGTTGGAGTACGCACAGATTCTTGCATCTGGATTTTTCTGTGCGTAAGCACATTTCGGCTTTTGTGCTTACGCCATGTTATAGTGCAAGTTCTACGCACGGCGTTATACATGAGGCCCCTGGTGATACCTCACTAGTGTGTTATATAACTTATGCATAACCACCGTTGACATGTATGGTACATGTCATGATATATAAATTAATCTCCTATTAGCCTTTTCGACTGTTTTTGTACACTCTCTTATTGTAGACTAGCAGAATACCCGCGCTTCGCAGTGGAGAAGTAGTGTGTTAAAGAAGTTATGAAAAAGAAAAGGAAACATTTTAAAAATAACGTAACATGATTGTCAATGTAATTGTTTTTTCACTGTTATGAGTGTTGCTGTTATCAAGGATTTGATTATCATTATTTCTTTCAATCAGGTTCGTATTTGGAGGATGTGTTGTGTTCAAGTTGCATTCCGTGTTTTTCAACCGTTGTAAAGATAACAGGTTCCATTCATCGAAGTGTTCACTACCCAAATCGCTACTCGTGAATCTAAGATGTTTAACAGGCATTACCGGTATTAACTTGTGGATTTGCCTGCGAATATTTAGCGGCAGTGTGTCTATGAACTTGTAGAATTGCCTGCGGGTATTTAGCGACAGTGTCTCTATGAACTTGTGGATTTGCCTGCGAATATTTAGTGACAGCATGTCTATTAAATTGTGGATTTTTCTGCGAGTATTTGGCGGCAGCGTTACAAAGTTATTTTCGTCAAGCTGCATCAGAAAATGTACCACGACATCTGACATGCCTCCTTTTTACTGTTTTCTCACAGCTTGGATTGCTGCTGTCATAATCGGTTTGAGTTTCATGGTTTCTTTCAATTACGACAGTATTTGCTGGACTTGTGTTGAAGTGACATTCAGCATCTGTCAAGCGTTGTAAGCATACAACCCACTGCTCAAATCGTTACCTGTGAATCTAAGATGTTTAAGAGGCATTGGCGATTCTCCAAAGGTGTAAAATATTTGGCCATTTCGGTACACTTGAAAGCGACAACCAAACAATTCAGCGGCAGCCATCAACTCACATGCAGAACCATAGGTGAAGGGCTTAAGCATTTCACTCTTATAGTGCTCCTGTGTAGTATAATTATCTCCTGTACCGTCATCAGTCCACACCTTGAACCTGTCCCAGTCATTCAATACATAAGACACAATGTTCCTCCAGATATCAAGAGTGACCCTGATATGACCGTGCAATATGTAACACAGAGAATGTAAAAGACAGGCGGCATCTCCGGGCATGGAAACCACTCGGTAAATGACAGTTCTTTGATTGATGGTGATCACCTCGATAGACATGTTAATGGGGGTACGGTTGGAACGATAAAGGAAATGGGCACCTGAACAGTAAACTAAGTCTAAAATACCTACACAATAACTATAATCGTAATAAATGAACAACATAACAGCGGTGAAGCCGTGGATTAAATGAAAAGGCTGCAGTTATCTGCAGGGAGACGTGAATACCGTGGCGAAGCAAAGAAGGGAATGAAGAGACCGGAGCGACGGACGGCCTTATATAGGCAGGCAGTCAATTATGTGGGAGGCGTGGGGATGGGGGACACAATGCCACCTCACACAGCAACCGAGCTGCAGGCTATGGACGTATATATATGTATATAAGTAGGATTCAATTATGACCGTTACGCGTAGAATTTCGAAATGAAACCTGCTTAACTTTTGTAAGTAACGTGTAAGGAATGAGCCTGTCAAATTTCAGCCTTCTACCTACACAGGAAGTTGGAGAATTAGTGATGAGTGAGTCAGTGAGTGAGTCAGTCAGTCAGTGAGGGCTTTGCGTTTTATTAGTATAGATAGTTATGAGTCCACTATAACTCCTAACTGCTTCCATTTCAGACCATTGTGTATTCTATCTACCAGTTCTCCAGTCTCTCTCACAATCAGAGAGCCGCACTACATTGACATGGCAATTCCATGGAACTATATTTGTGTGACTTGATGTGTGTAACCATTATTTTTGGCAATCACCTACCAGATTCTTTGCTACACTTCATGGTCTTATTTAGTATAATTTATGAAATGGGTCAACTTCAGAACCTAAAGCTGAGATCATCAGCTCTCATGCAAGTTTCCTCACCCCAGAAGTTAACCCTTTAGAATACAGTTATGGTAACCACAGACGAAACTATGCAGCACAGCTGATTCAAAATTCTACAGTTAACCATACAGAAAACCACTATAGTGCAATAAACAATTTAACAATAAAATATTCAAACAGATGATACACAACACACAGACCATATGATCTAAATTGTAAAGTCTTTGAATGAAGTGAGATATGCTTTGTTACTGAAGTTAACCCGAGAAAGTTATTGTAAAAAAATGGAACTGTGAAGTTAGCACACTGCTCTGTTCAAAATGACTAGCACCCTTCATATTCACATATGGACCTTGTACACAGGGTAGCTATTTAGAATCTTCTTAGCATCTTCCTTGTTAATCCAATATCAAGGTAACGTAACATATCATAACATTCTCCAGCTCAGTTAATTGAATTGAAGATTACCCAGGACTGCAACCTATCTTGGCAGCACTGGGCATAAGGCAAGAAACGGCCCTGGACAGGGTGCCCATCTACCAGAGAGCACACTCAGGCGCACACTCTCACAGAGGCAGGTATAGAATCAGATACTCATTTGTAAGTCAAAACCTTCTACTTGTCAGCTCGACCCCATTCCTACAGTTCTGGTTAAAGCTTGTTTACCCTCCTTGCTTCCCCTCATATCTGCTATCATTTATTCTTCACTTACCACTGGAACTGTTCCTACCTCTTTCAAAGTTGCTGCCATCACCCCAATATTGAAAAAAACGGGTTTAGATCCCAATAATTTTGATAATTTTCGTCCTATCTCCAATTTACCATTCATTTCAAAAATTCTCGAAAAGATAGTTGCTGCACAGATCCACTCATATTTAACTAATAATAATCTGTATGAACGGTTCCAGTCTGGCTTTCGTCCCTTTCACAGCACTGAAACAGCACTTATAAAAATAACCAATGATCTCCTTATGGCAGCTGACTCCGGTTTACTTTCCATTCTTATTCTTTTGGATCTGAGTGCAGCTTTTGACACTATTTCTCACCCCATTCTACTTAGTAGGTTAGTCTCAATCGGTCTCTCTCATACTCCTCTAGCCTGGTTCAAGTCATACTTGTCTGATCGTACTCAGTTTATTCGATTGAAATCATTCACTTCTCAGTCCTTTCCTCTGGTCACTGGCGTCCCCCAGGGATCTGTCCTGGGGCCCCTTCTTTTCATTATCTACCTTCTCCCTCTTGTATATATTTTTCGTAAATATAATATTCAGTTTCACTGTTATGCTGATGACACCCAGCTTTATCTGTCCACCAAACCTGATTCTGCTCTCCCCCCATCCTCCCTCACTCTCTGTTTAGTTGAACTAAATACATGGTTCTCTTCTAACTTTCTGAAACTCAACAGCAATAAATCAGAGCTTCTCCTGGTAGGCTCTAAATCAACATTATCCAGAACTAATAGTTTTTCTATTGCTATCAATAACTTGCCGGTCTCTGTTTCCCCATGTGTGAAAAGTTTGGGTGTCATCCTTGACAGTACTCTGTCTTTTAATTCACACATCAATAATGTCACTCGGTCTGCTTATTTTCAGTTGCGTAACATCAATCGTCTCCGTTCCTTTCTTACTCCACAGGCCACTGCCATTCTTGTTCACAGCATTGTTACTTCTCGGCTTGACTATTGTAATTCACTTCTTTTTGGTCTTTCTCAAAAATCAATTCATAAGCTTCAACGTGTTCAGAACTCTGCTGCCCGTATTATCACCAGGACCCCTTCTATTCACCACATCACCCCTGTTCTCCAGCAGCTCCATTGGCTTCCGGTCAAATATCGCATTAATTTTAAAATACTTCTGTATACATTTAAGGCTATTCATCATCTCTCTCCTCCATATCTCTCTGATTTGGTACAGATCATCATCCCATCTCGGTGTCTCAGATCCTCTTCTTCTCTTTCTCTCTCTGTCCCTGTCCCCCGTCTGGCCACTATGGGGAGCAGGGCTTTCAGTTGCTCTGCTCCTCGACTTTGGAATTCCCTACCTCCTGAAATAAGAAACATCACCTCTTTCTCTTTTTAAGTCTAGACTAAAAACTCACCTATTCAAAATAGCTTATCCCACATAACTTTCTCCATTTTCCTATTTGGAACTGTTTTATGTTTTTATGATCTTGTAAATTACCTGCTCTTTTGCCTGCTTTTTATGTTCTTACTTTTATTATTATTTTTTACTGTGTACAGTGTCCTTGAGTGTTTTGAAAGGCGCTTTCAAATAAAATGTATTATTATTATTATTATTATTATTATTATTACTCAATCACATGTCTTTGGTGATAAGGTGGGAAAACAGGAGACCCTTCTGAAAAACCCACAACAAAGCCAACATATTGGCTTTTGGACCAATGGACTTTAGAACTAAATATGGTGTAATCATTAGTCCAAATTTAAGAGGGTGAAGAATATTAATGGAAATTCTATCACTGAAATTACAGGTTGAAATCTAAATAAACATCATGTACCATCTATTGGAATTTATTTTGTAATGCAGCTAGTAATAAAATGCATTACATTTGTGATTCCAACAGATGGTGCATCACAAACATTTGTAGTGCTAAAATACATTACAGTACTACAAAATTTTGTGATGCACCATACTGTATGTTGGATTAAAAGGTGCAATGCATATTATCCTGTTATATGCTATTTGGTCTGAGCTTTGTGAAAGCAGTGTTAACATTTATGATGCGCCACCAAGCTGGAATGACAAATGCAAGACATTTTATTTTATTACTGCAAATGTGCGTAGAAGTTTGTGTATGTAGAAGAAAGTGTGTGACAGATATATCTAATAGGACGGACACAGACACACAGACTCTTATCATTTTATTAAGTTTTATATATATAAAAGTCCATGTGTGTATGTATGTATGTATGTTCCAGCATCACGTCCGAACGGCTGGAGCGATTTTCATGAAACTTGGTACACATGTTTCTCATTGGTTGACTAAAAATACTGTAGGGTGAATGAAATCAGCCGTAATCCACCCCCTTCTGGGTAGGGTGAGGGGTGATCTTGCAGTCTTGTATGCGTGTTATCATCCAATTGACATTCGGAACAACCACCAGAGGGCGAACTGGAGGCGACTGCCAGCATTCTTTATGTTTGAGCAGCACCACCACGCCCCTGTTGCTTTTGAAATTAAATAGAGTTCTACGCGTGCAAGTGTGTGTGTCTGTTCGGCCCGGAAGTGAGTTGTACAGTTGGGGTGAGGGCTCCAGCTCCGAAGATGCACAAGTGAGGCCAGTACACCGGCAAAAGGAAACCTCCTAAGAAAGACAGTCGCTTAGCTGCTAATGCACAAATGATGTGAGCACTTCGGCAACATGAATCTTTCTAGCAGAGAGAGTAGTAGTGATAATTTAAATACTTTCGAGGATCCCATGCTTTTAACAGCACGAGCTTACACAGTTAGTATATACCAGGTGACTGCCAGCATTCTTTATTTTTGAGCAGCACCTCGTCAACTAGATGATAACATACATACAAGACCGCAAGACAAGGACATTAGTGAGTCTTTAATGTTTGTTAATTTATTTTTATTTTTAACATTGTGCTTTTTTAATTATGTTTTTCTCAAACAATTAAAAAAAACACAAGGGCGAACTGGAGGTGACTGCCAGCATTCTTTATGTTTGAGCACCACTGCGCCCCTGTTGCTTTTCAAATTAAATACATTTGGCCGGTTCAGAGCGTCAACTGGATAACATACATACAATACCTCAAGACAAGCACATTAGTGAGTCTTTATTCATCCATCCATTATCCAACCTGCTATATCCTAACTACAAGGTAACGGGGGTCTGCTGGAGCCAATCCCAGCCAACACAGGGCGCAAAGCAGGAAACAAACCCTGAGCAGGGCGCCAGCCCACCGCAGAAAACCCACGCAAACACGGGGAGAACATGCGAACTCCACGCAGGGAGGACCCGGGAAGCGAACCCAGGTTTATTGTTTGTTAATTTATGTTTATTTTTAAAGTTGTGTTTTTTCTGATTATGTTTTTCTCAATTAAAAAAAAAACATTATTTTCCTCCTGGGCAATGCTGGGTATTTCAGCTAGTATCTATCTATCTATCTATCTATCTATCTATCTATCTATCTATCTATCTATCTCTATATATATATATATATATATATATATATATATATATATATATATATATATATATATATATATATATATAAAATAATAAAAAAATCCTGGGACACGATGTCACTGTTTAGCCTGGGAGGAGATGTGGCTTTTTCAGAAAGATACTTTCATGTCCTGCGAGATGAGACTTTGTGCCAAGAGAATTAACTATGCCCGGGGCCAGAAATAAAAGACAAAGAGTAGATGACAAAGTAGAACGTTGTAAAGAATTCAAAAACATTGGAGCGATACACATGCAGATTAGGTTAGAGATAATGAAAGTATGAAAATTTGAAAGTCTCAAAAAATAATAGTAAACATCGCATTAGCGCCAACAAATGGAAATTATTACTTGGTGAAATAACGGAACAGTGAAAAGAGATTGAATATATTGTTCAGATTTAAACTTTAAGTCGGAGACTTGTAGATCATCTAATTCGTGTTACCATCAGGGAAAAGTAGTGTTTCTTCCCAATGAAGAGGCTTATCCGCGAGAATTTAAATATTTGTTGTTTGGTGAAAGTGAAATCCACATACTTGAATGGCAGAGATGCGAAGTGGCTTGTGGTTAGAGGGCTAGGGAATAGAGAGGGGTTGTTGGCGAGCGAAGAGATCAGGGGGCAAAGTGGTACTTCAATTTTATCTAAAATTCCATGAATCTTTTATAAAAGTAGTTCCCTGTCCAAATCTGCTGTGGTGCCAGTGCTAGGCAATAAGTCTTTGAAACTCCTGCCTGGTTTTACCTATTTAAGAACTTTTGGGCCAAATTTCCTTTCCTTTGCTTTTTGTATATTGCTTGTAGAGATTTAAGTGTTTTGCTATTGTGTGATTATTTTCAGTCATCTTGGGGTCCCCTCTGAAACTTTACAGAGACCCCCTAAGTGGGCAGTGGCCCCCATGGTTGAGAACTACTAGTATAAAGTCATATTCAAACCAGCTTAATCCAGAAAAGGGTTGCGGGACAGGGAGTTGGAGCCAATCCCAGCTAGCATATGAAATATGGTAGGAACAAATCCTGGACAGTGTGCCAGTACATTGTAGGGCAAACAAACCCACACAAACCCATACCCCACACCCCCACACACACTATGGCCCATTCAGCATCACCAGTTCACCTAACATGCATGTCTTTGGGTTGCGGGAAGAAACTGGAGCACCCGGAGTTAACCTTCACAGACACAGAGAGAACATGCAAACTCCACAGATCGAGGACCTGGGATGTGAACCCCAATCTCCTTACTGCAAGGCTTACCACTGTGCCACCTTACCAGTATGAATTGTATAACCACATTTTTTATATATATATACTATACCTGCGTTGTTCACGCAGAGATTTTCAGATCTTACACGCCAGAAAAAAAAAAAAAAAGTTTTAAATTCAATTTTTCCTTTTAAATGGACATAGGAAATGCATACAGTATATCAAGCATGGTTATGAGTTAAATTTTATGATCACTTAGATAACTCTGACATGGTTGTTGCATGCGATTTCTGCTAGTTGTTCTGTTTATATGCATTCCTTGCCTTTTGTTCACCACCCAGATCTCTTTGTTTATTGACTGAAATCATTTACTAAAACTGCTGTAAAGCTAAATCTAACAGTGACCCTGTGCAGGTCTATTACAACAGATTCTTTGTACCTAAATGTTTAGTTGAACCCTCATTGTTGAACTCCTTCTTGTCTTTGTTTTGATCTCTGTCTTTCTTTCTTCTAACTTCAGGTATCTCTTTTGCCTTCCAAAGAGCTGGGGGTCACTATCCTTGACTAGTGTGTGTACTCTCCATACTCTGATCTTAGATGATATTGGACTTAAAACAACTAATCACACTTCGAGCCCCACTGAATTGCCTCATTACCAGTGTGTCTTTTATACTTCTGTTCTTATTTACCACTTCCAACTAAAGAGAATGAAGTCAGAGGCAGTTGAGGGAAAGTGTGAGGGACCTCCATCTATCAGTAGTACCTGGATGTACAGTAGCAACGGTGCAGAAATATTCATGGAATTTGCACTCAGAATCAATGCATGCAATATACTGGAAAAGGCCTTTCCCTTACTCCCAGGTCCCTCATGAGCACACTTCCAGGTGCTGAGCTATACAAATTGAAATTCTCATTTCCAAATGTCTTATCTTTTTAATAATAATACTAGGATATCTGTATGGTGGTCTATACTTAAGATGTTTGCCGCTGGCCTCACCTTCTGTGTTACCTATCAGTGATTATGAAGCAAATAGAATTAACATAGAATTTTACATACATACATGTGTGCAAAATGGATAATATGATATTTTGTGCCATGTTTTGTCTTTAATAATCATAATGACGTCTGCGAATGTATTTTTTGTGGGAGTTTATATCACAAGAGCAGCTTAATGAGAATACATGCACCCATCCACCCACCCATTTTCCAACCCGCTGAATCTGAACACAGGGTCACGGGTGTCTGCTGGACAAATGTGGACAGCACTATACTGAGATGTGCTGTTCAAGCAAATCCAAGGTCCGGCCTACAGCAATAATAAATGTGTGCTTCTCTCCCTGCCTCTAGAAGCTAGTCTCTCCCAAGTACAGACTGGGGGTAACACGGATCGGGGACTTGTCTTCACCAGATGTCAAGAAGATCCGTCAGCTGGCTCTCATCGACATGACTGCACTCTGTGATCTTCTGCAAGTGGAACTAAAGAGATCCAAGAGCAGCAGAAACAAGATCTCTGGTAAGGTTCAGACTGGAAGACAATTGCTGAAGGAGGACCTGCACTCCCTTAGCACTTTGTTGGGGTAGAGTCACAGTGAAGTGAATCCAAGGACACCTACAGTAAATGCTTTTTAGTATTGAGAAGATAACTCATTTTTAATTTATTTTCTATAGAGGGCTGCCTGTTTGGTGTTCCCTTGGCCACACTGCTG
Organism: Polypterus senegalus; assembly: GCF_016835505.1. NCBI lineage: Eukaryota > Metazoa > Chordata > Cladistia > Polypteriformes > Polypteridae > Polypterus > Polypterus senegalus. The sequence goes on from NC_053167.1 coordinate 11,282,825, forward strand.
GAAAATGACCAAAAGATCCATTCCAATGCGACCATACCACTCCTCTTAGAAGAGGTATATTTTTGCATGTTTTTTTTAATGAAAATTATAAATCTTTTTACCTTTAGTACTGATTGAAACGGTGGTGGATATTCTATTCATTATTGCATCATTTATGTCGAATATCAACCTAGCGCAGTACAGATTTTATAAATGCATACCTTTACACATACGCAGCACAGGCAGGTGATTTGAAATGATAATGGCCTTGTAATAAAGTGTTGGATGGTGGAACTCCTTGTGGTTTTCAGTCTTCAGTGAATGGTCTATGGTAGTTGTAGGTCATATGTCTTTGTCAATGTTTCATCTCGAGTCTCAGAGATGGTTTACCCTGCCTGGGTAAAATGATGTAAATGCTTTCATATCCTGTAGCTTTGAATTTCATTTATTATAAACAGAATCAATGTTCGAGAGAGTCCAAAGATCAATAAATTCTGCAGCTTTGAAAGAGACAATTTCATTTCATCAGTATCTTAACTGTTATACTGCAGATGAAGTTAGAATTCTGTTAGCAGTTAGTTTGCAATTCTTTAACAATAAAAATATTTCATTTGTGTAATAATGCTCTATCAACAGAACAAGATTTAAAGACAAGTTTAAATCATGTAATTGCTTCCACCAGCCAAAACATACAGTAGTGTGGCATCACATTGTATTTAAAAATGTATTTATTTTACAAAATCTAGAAAATTGGCATTTGCTAAACTCAGTAAATACTTCAAAGGTCCAACTCCGATCATTAAGAGCTGCAGTGGCTGCAGGTTTTTCTTCCTGCCACTTTCTCTATAAGTGACTTGTTTCTGCTGTTAATTGACTTATTTTGCCTTCATTTGAGTTGCCTTGTTTTTTTTAAGACTCAGTCCTCTGAATTACTTCATTTTTCCTTAAATGATAGCCAAACAAAACTGAGATGTAAAGTGAGGCAGCAGGTGACCAGCTAAATCAGGGCCTCAAACTCCATCCATCTTAATTAAAGGTTGGTTCTTGTTGTTAATTAAACCTGTTTTTTAATACCATGGCATGTCGGTGCTCTCATTCTGCCAAAGCAGACATTTCCAAAACTGTTGATGTTTTTTTTTGTTCTAAAAGCACCATGAAAATGGGTGGCATGGTGGTGCAGTCAGCGGCAGCACTGCCGCCTCGCAGTAAGGAGACCAGGGACCTCATCCTGGGTCCTCCCTTCGTGGAGATGCATATTCTTCCTGTGTGTTTCTTCCCACTGTCCAAAGACATGCTAGTTAGGTGAATTGGCAATGCTAAATTGGCCCTGTGGGGCATGTGTGTGTATTCACCCTGAGATGAATAATAATAACAATAATGACAAGACTGCGGTCTCATGGCAACAATTTAATTGCTGTCCTAAATAATGAATACTGATTAGGATTTTAAATCAGTTGGCCAAAGTCCATGCATTTCAGATCCTGCCTAATCCAAACCCGTTTTATGGTGGGATCTGGCTCAGGTGGTATCACTTATAAAAGAATACATTGGTTGCTTTAATTACTTCTTGATGATTATAAACTACTCAAAACAATTAAAGGAACACATCAGATCTCAATGGTAAAAAAATCCTGCTGGATATCCATACTGATATGGACTGGGTAATGTGTTAGGAACAAAAGGATGCCACATCGTTTGATGGAAATGAAAATTATCAACCTACAGAGGCCTGAATTCAAAGACACTCCAAAAATTAAAGTGAAAAAATCATGCAGCAGGCTAGTCCATTTTGCCAAAATTTAATTGCAGCAACTTTAAATCGTACTCAGTAGTTTGTGTGGCCCTCACGTACCTGTATGCATGCATGACAACGTTGGGACTAGGGCATCACTGAGCTCCTGGACAGTCTGAGGTGCAACCTGGCGGCGTCAGATGGACCCAAACATAATGTCCCAGAGGTGTTGTATTGGATTGAGGTCAGGCAAGTGAAAGCAGGGGCCAGTCAATGGTATCAATTTCTTCATCCTCCAGGAACTGCCTGCATACTCTCGTCACATGAGGCCTGGCATTGTCATGCAGCAGGAGGAACCCAGGACCCACTGCACCATCACAGGGTCTGACAATGGGTCCAAAGATTTTCATCCCAACACCTAATGGCAGTCAAGGTGCCGTTGTCTAGCCTGTAGAGGTCTCTGTGTCCCTTCATGGATATGCTTCCCCAGACCATTACTGACCCATCACCAAACCAATTATGCTGAATGAAATTACAAGCAGCCTAATGTTCTCCACAGCTTCTCCAGACCCTTTCACGTCTGTCACATGTGCCCAGGGTGAACCTGCTCTCATCATTGAAAAGCACACGGTGCCAGTGGTGGACCTGCCAATTCTGGTGTTCTATGGCAAAAGCCAATCAAGCTCCACGGTGCAGAGCAGTGAGCACAGGGCCCACTAGAGGACGTCAGGCCCTCAGGCCACCCTCATGAAGTCTGTTTCTGATTGTTTGGTCAGAGACAATTCAAATTAGTGGCCTGCTGGAGGTCATTTTGTAGGGCTCATCCTGTGCTCATGCTGCTCCTCCTTGCCCAAAGGAGCAGGTACCAGTCCAGCTGATGGGTTAAGGACCTTCTACGACCCTGTCCCAGCTCTCCTGGAGTAACTACCTGTTTTCTGGAGTCTCCTCCATGCCCTTGAGACTGTGCTGGGAGACACAGCAAACCTTCTGGCAATGGTATGTATTGATGTGCCTGTCATCCTGGAGAAGTTGGACTACCAGCGCAACCTCTGTAGGGTCCAGGTCTCGCCTCATGCTACCAGTAGTGACACTGACTGTAACCAAATGTGCAACTAGTGAAAAAACAGTCAGAAAAGATGAGGAGGGAAAAATGTCAGTGGCCTCCACCTGCTAAACCAGTCCTGTTTTGGGGGTCATCTCATTGTTGCCCCTCTAGCGCACATGTTATTAATTTCATTAAGCAGCTGAAACTGATTAACAACCTCCTCTGCTACCTAACTGACCAGATCAATAGCTCAGACGTTTCACTGACTTGATGCTATACTCGGATTAAAAACGGTTCCTTTAATTTTTTTTGAGTAGTATATTTTCAACCAAACACCTTGGAGATGTTTTTTCAGTTTATAAATCTTAAATGAAACTGCTCATGAAATTTGTGCATTGTGAAAGCAATCACTCTACCCTGCCAAATTCTATATACTGAAAAGTTCAGTTGACAGTCTTATTATTACCCATTTACTCACTAACCTTTACATTTGGAAAAAGTGATTGCTACATTTATTAATTTTCTTTAAGATTCAAAATTTAGAAAATTTTGTCAGTAGCACACAGTTTCCTTCAGTCATATTTGAAATTACAATTGGTTTTGTAATAGAAAAAGCATATTATTATTCATTGGAAATTTCTCATTGATGAAGAATATTACTTTCACCGCACAGACTTCATTTTGGAAGTGTATAAACACATTCATCAGAGAGATATTGGTTTTCACTGCCTGCAAGTTACACTTATTATAAGAGGGAAAGATTTATAGGTTTATAGAGTAAAATGCTGTTAAAGTCTATAATGAAACTTTTATGTTAACACCAGACCTACAATATGTTACTTTAGGTAACCGTAACACCAAGCCATGTTGATGGTGGAGGGGGCTGTTTTTTTTTTGTGTGCATGGTCAATCCAAATAACCTTTCACATGGAATGGTTACATTTTGGCCTGATTTATATTTCATACACCATTTGAAGAATGAGCATTTCCGTAACTTTAATGCTGCCATTCAAAACCATATGAAGAACAATGGAAATTTAGTTACATCAAAGACTTAAGTCTATGCAGCTACACCAAGGATTTCTTACATGCTGGTACCTTACAAGTTACATGTTGGTATTGGTGTGGCCTGTAGCATGACCAATGTCTGCTCCTGGATTTTGCTTTCTTTCTTGCTTGCAGGGGATCTCCCCATGAGTTTTGTAAATGATATTCCAAAAATACTGTGAAAATATTTGTTTTGGTAATATTTGTGACACTGAAAAGGTTTATTAGATTAGTAGCCTGTCTAAGGCATTACAATTTCATATTCTTCAGTTATTTATTGGGACGCATAGCCTGAAATTGGGACTGTTGCTGTAACAGGGATGTCTCTTCAGCCTGGTAAATGATAATGTCGGTGAAATTGTACATCATTGTAATTTGCAGATAATGCGGTTTACTGGTTTAGTGTAAGGGTAACTGAGTAACTGTTTATTCATTTTGTGCATAATGGCTTACGTGCCACAGCGTATGTCATTTGTAACTATATAACCTTTTGTTACCCTTACTTGCATTTTATAATTTTACAGTTTAAGAAAGTTCATTTAATTTGCTTGTTACTGTACAATTTAAAGTATTAGGAGGAGTAAAATGCTGAGTTACTGTCTTTCTTCCTTTTATGTTCAAGTTGCAAGAAAGCAGAAACAATTTGCTGGGAGTTGAATTCTTACTTTGTTATTGTTTGTATTTGTTATATGTTCTGCAAATTGTATCTGCTTGATTGTATACTATGTTGCTTTCTTGAAATAAAGTTATTACAAATTTTTAAAAAAGAAACAATTTGCTGATGCAGAGGTTTCTGCAGGCACCCAGCTGGACTTGCCATTGCAGGTTTGCTTGTTCACCAGACCGTCTGTGTCCGCTCATAAGAACGCCTTCTACCTGTGCACACAGTCTGCTTATGTTTCATCAACTTGTATTGGGGATCTGTTTGCTGTCAGTTGAAGCTAAAAAGCTAGGTTTAAAACAGGAATGCATGAGAAGTTTACAAGTTGGTGTAACTGCTGTCAAGGTAAAACTGAAACAGCAAAGGAATTCGTACTTTAAGTTGCACAGAATGTGTCTCCATTTTAAGATAGACACATTTGCAGATTTGACTTTTCTTTTCAATGAGAGATTTTGAAAGTTCAAAACTTTGTACAGGGTGTTCTGTTTGAGATGTCACAATGAAAACTGAACGGTCTTGACAAATTTCCAAGAAGAATAAGTATGCCACCTTTGAACAAAATTGGTCAACACGGAAATGAGTTGTCTCAGGTGGACAGACAGACATGGCTATCACAGTAGGTGCTACACACATTAAATACGAAACCACCTAAAAAGATACAGGGATGACAGAACAATTGCATTTAAAACTGAAAGCTTAATTCTTTGAACTGCATCCATTATGAACCCCAAACATCCTTTTTGAGTAATACAAAGACTACAGTTTGAAAGTCAAGTGATAATGGGCCCATAGTTTTATTTTTGAAGCAGCCTGTTAGATATGATAATGAATCCTCATCCTTCCCAACTCTTAATGGTCAAAGGTGACACATTTAAGTGAGAGACTTTAGAGATTATTAGGCTAATAGGCTTTGCTGTTCAAGAAAGTGTTGGTATTGTGTTAGCACTTCAAGCACCGCCAGTGACTCTGATGGGGACTTTTCATTTTACAGATGCTGTCCTTCCTGGAAGAAAAAGCCCTGGATTCAGAAGGTATTCTGAGAGTATCAGGCTCCCAGTCCAGGATTAAGGTATGCTGCTTGGAATTTTACATACCCTGTGTAATAAGAAGAAAACATTTGGGATAGCCACTCCGTTTACTTGAACAATATTAGTAAGAAAACAACAGAATGAGTAGTATTAACAGACTGAGTCTACCAGAATCCACAACTGACCTTAACTGTATTAGGCAGTATGTTGGCTTTATAGAGGAATGGCATGTTTTTAGGCTAAGAGATGGAAGTGAGATCATCTTCGGGGCTGGAAATGGGGTCAGTACTGGAGGCTGGGGTGAGGGTATCAGGAAGACTTTTTTTCTGAGGGTCTGCAGAGGGAGAAGAATAGGCATTAGTACTCATCGTTAACCCCCATTCCGGCTTATCATTCTCTTTAGTTAAGCTCGACTGCCACCCGTGTGCACGTTTGTGACACCTTCTAGGCCCTTTCTGTTTTTAGAGTCCTAAATACTTTGAGTATCCTTGACTAAAGAAAGGGGTCACCTGAATAAAGCAGCCTTGAACTGCATTGGCCTGTTTCTCCTACAGCCAGATTAGGAAGATTTTATCCTTTATCTGAAGCAATTCAGAGACATTTTTCTGCATGGCATGCTACTGTCTAAAAAGATTATAATGTTTGATTAGTATCATTATGTCCTAACAAACTTGTGACAAATCTTGTAGATTATCTTCCTCCTCTTAGTTTTACCGTTGTACAAGGTTAATGGCAAGATTAAAAGCTCCCACCTAAAGTTTTAGTAAAAAGGCTTTTAAATAGCTAAATTACAGAGTGAATTCCCTTAAATCTGACATAAAACATTTGGAATGGGCTGTTGTTGGATACAGGCTACAGGAAAGCTCCAGAATGTAAGAACCTACACTTGAGTATTGGAGTAAAAACTTCTTCTGATAATTGAACCTAACATCAGGTTCACCAATGCAGATTCTGTCCTGGCTATACAACAATAAACCAACTCTTGGGCCTTAGATCCAGAGCCTATAAAAATATTCACCCCTTTATGGTTATATAACATTAAATCACTGTTTATTCAATTTAGATTTTTAGACACTGATCAACAGAAAGACTCTTTAATGTCAAAGTCAAACCAGATCTGGGAAAAATTGTCTAAATTAATTACAAATATAAAAAACAAAATAATTGATTGTATAACTATTCATGCCCTTCAAATCAGTATTTAGTAGATGCACTGTGCCAGCTATGCACATCTGGACGCTGCAATGTCTTTGCAAAATGGCTTAAGCTCTGTCTGGTTGCATGGAGATCATGAGTGAACAGCCTTTTTCAAACAGAGCCACAAATTCTCAACTGAACTGAGATCTGGACTTGGCCGATGCAGGGCATTAACATTGTCATTTTTAAGACTTTTGGCTCTTTGCTTGGGATTGTTGTCTTTCTGGAAATCAAATTTTCTCTCAAAGCACTTTTCTTGCATACTGCATTAGGTTTTTTCTCCAGGATTTCCCTGTATTTCTCTGTATTTATTAAGCAAGTGTTCAGTGTTTGTGACTAGATTTTGAAGTTTACATAAACGTACACTGAATGGACATCCTAATTGGGAGACAACACAGTATACAGACTTGGCAATTCTAACTAACTCATCAGAAGGATAGGCTTAAGGTTACTGCTACTTTTACTACTACAACTAATACTACTACAACTACTACTCTTTTTTATATTTTAGGCTCGCCCAAAAGTGACACAGGCAAATATTTCCTGTTTAAAAGAATATTCCACCAAAAAAGATTTTTTATATATTACTTACCCCATGTGATTTGTAGTGATGGCAGAGTAAAGTTTTTAATTTCATATTTTCATTGAGAATGCAGATACAAAGATTTTGATAGCATGAGTGTCTGTGGAGACCACCACTGGACAACAGCAAACAAGATCAAAAACATCTATGAAAAAATCTCATATTGCATAATCTACACATCATGCCATCCAATTAGCTTAAATGGGCAAAATGCATGCATGTGTTTTTAAAATACATACTTCTGGGATATTAAAACAATGCACGAACAGAAAATGCATTCAAATGGGATCACACTTTGCAATTGAAGACCTGAACTCTCCATTTATTGGTCAAGAGCCCTGTCAAGGCTGATAGATAGATAGATAGATAGATAGATAGATAGATAGATAGATAGATAGATAGATAGATAGATAGATAGATAGATAGATAGATATGTTATTTGTTCGGCAGAAAAGTTAAGCACGCAGTTTACATGTAAATGTCAGTTAACTTTACCACAGTGAAAGATACTGTTGCCTTTAATATCTAAAATGGCTTATCCTCCACCCAGGACTGAGGCCAGAGTCTTGCACTGTCAGACTGCAGATACATCACCAAATAATGAGCTTGCATTTTTGTTACCTGTTTAGGCCACTTAGGCAGAGCTGTCACTACAATGGAACAGGTTTGCATTTTAAATACAGTTATAGGAATCAATGGCAAAATTGCGTAGGAGAGGATATAAAGCTGTAGCAGGATGGAAGTAGGTGAGTGTAAAATGAAACCTTAAGGAAGTGGATAGGTATTTACTTTCAAATACAGTTATGTGCACACTGATTCATTTGTTTTATATTTGTAACACCTCTTTTACAGAGTTTGCAGCAGAGACTAGAGAACACTTTCTACTTAGGGCTTTTCAAGTGGGAGGAAGTGAATCCCAATGATGGAGCTGCACTTCTCAAGAAATTCATACGTGATCTGCCAGTGCCTTTGTTAACTGCAGAGTATCTTCACACTTTCAGTGCTGTTGGTGGTAAGCAAGAAAGATTTGTTCCAGTTTCCTTGTAATGGTGTTAACAAATGGATGTTTTTGGGTTCATTGTGGCAAATTGGTAAGGAGTGCTGCCTCACAGCCTCAGGACCCTCTGGTTTCCAGGGATTTCCTACTAGAGTAATTGTTAATTGGCTCAGTTTAAGTGAAATTGACCTAAACGATGCAGGATCATTTCTTGTCTTGTACTCAACGCTTGTGGGAAAGACACTATTTAATTCCAAATTGGATCAAGCATGCTTAAAAGTGGATGAACAGAAGTTATGTAGAAATATGTGAATGACAGGGAGTACATGATAGAGATGCTACTCATAAACAGAATCCACATACCCATCAAAACTTATGTTCACTTTGGGGATACATATTCATTAGACCTTTTTTTTTGCAGACATTCCATATCTGCAGCAGAGGCTTCACGTTCTCAACCTTCTTGTGCTTCTCTTGCCAGATCCCAACAGAAACACCCTAAAGGTATGTGGGCAGAACATTTCTGACATTATCCTGCACTCTTACCTTGTGTAAAGATGCTTTGAGCATATGTTACTCACTGAGCATTCTCCTGGTAAGGTGTCTGTTGTAAAATTGGGTGGAAGTATTTGGGACAACGAAAACAAAAAACTGTACTGATAAGCAGCATTAATGAAAATGACTTGCGGTTGTCTTGTCCCCTCCAGAACATGAAATTGGCAAACATTTAGTGACTAATCTGAAGAGATGATATTAAACTGCACAGAAGTAAAGAGGCTAATGTTTCAAATAGGCAGTGACACAATCATGCCATTTGTAGATAGACTTATTCACTATTTTCTAGGAAATGGGCTCTGTGGAAAATTTTGTCTTTCTTGGGTTGGCAGTTACACATGTTTAGAAGAGGTTTGCTTGAGGGGGATGCAGTTAAAATCCAGAATATTCACTGGGTCTTAGGGTGTTAAGGATGGGGTTTACAGGGGTTGTTCCTGTTTTTGCATAGCTTCTGAGACTTGCTCAATTAATGTCTGTGCAGAGTTTGTGTACTTTACCTTTGTTTGTGTGAGTTTTCTGGTATCCCTGAGATACTGTGCAATTGTAATTGGTATCTCTAAATTACCCTAGTATAAGTAAATCTGGATGTGTATTCAAGGAGGCCCTTTGATGGACTTTTCCTTTTCTGTATTCTGTTCATACACTGTGCTAATGCTGCTAGGACAGGTCAGACTCCCAGCCACTTTTTAATGTAAAAAGAAGGGATGGTATGGCACTGCACTTATTAGCACTTCTACTTTCAACTCCAGGTACTTTGTTTCAACCATTGCCTGTTCACTGGTTCTATGGGTTTCCTCTGTGTACTCCTGTTTCCTCCCACATCCTACTGATATACTTCTTAGGTTCAATGTCAAGTGTAACTTGGCCTTATATTTGTGAGTTTGGGTATGTGTATGAAAGTGGCCTCTGGCAGAAGAAGCTCTTGCCTTGCACCTAGATTTTCTTGCAAAAATATTGTCTATCTCTCACCCTGGAATGTAAAAAGCTGAAAATGGAGGGCTGAATGGATTGATTGGGTATGTATTTTGTTGAAATCATATTCTCAGGATACTGTGGCAGATTATGTTTACATTTAAACTTACATTTACTAAATTAGCAGATGCCTTTAGTCCAAAACTGATTATCAAAAGAGGTCAACCTAATCAAGCAAACAGCAGTCTGGAGACTGTTGTGAAATAAGGACAAAGTTACAGTATTAACCATCACACATGAACAGCATGATGCAAGACTAGATAAAGTTTTCTTATCTACTAGAAAGATATTCACATAACAAAAAAAAATCTTCAAACACTTCTGAAACACAATGATGAAATTAGCAGTTCGGGTGGAGGTGGGCATCTCGTTCCACCAGAAAGAAAAGACTGGGTTGAGCTCCCCGACTGTAGGAAGGCAGCCCCTTTTATTTCCATCCAGATGTGCTCCAGGTGTGTGATGACGTTCTTCCGGGATTACTCTCTTGTGTGATGGAAGTCCTGCCCTTGCATTCAGAAGCACTCCGAGCATCCCTGGAAGGTCCTTCCTCCACCTTCCCAGGTGTGGCAGAAACCCAGTGGGTTTGAGCCTCCTTGCTTCGTCCCAATGGTCCCCTCATCATCCAGGGCGGTTGCCCCCAATGGCCCAGGGAATGTATAGACCACCTCTCAGTCCTTCCAGGCGTCCTGGCTTGGTCTGGCCCCCAGCCTCCTGTGACAATGTATAGATATAGGGACTGTAGGTTTGTACTTAAGTTGAATTTGTATGTAAGTCGGAACAGGTACATTATTTTAATAAATGCTATTGTTGACCGACTGTAACCAAGTGCTCTGCCAATGAATGATGGAGTTTCACCTCTCTCTGGCCTTTTTTATTATTTCTACTTTATTTTCCAATGTGATGGTTCTTCTCTTCTTTACTGTATCACCAGCACTTGCATCAGATTTGTGTTTCAGAGACATTCTTGAAGAGTGAAGACAAAAGGTTAAGATGCGCTCTTCTGCACAGCACTGTACACACTATCACAGCAGTAAGGCACCCGTCGTCAACACGTCTGATGTACTGACAAGAGACAACTTCCTGCTATGTGCGTAACAGCACAAGCAGGCTTGCTTTTGAGAATGAATGGGGGTGGAGAGAGGCGGTTCGTCACCAGCCCACCTCACAGTCACCTCCACTACAGTATGCTGCCTGCAGCGTCTGCCCATCGAGAACAAAGATGGCGTGGCCAAAGGTGGGTAGTGAATCGCCCACCACCGCCCCCATTCAACAGTCAGCCATCCGAGGCACACTACAATGCTACCCCCCTGCCGCCCCGTTCACCCTCAAGGGCCTCCATTCAGCCACAACCAGGTCACCGCCTGCAGCAGTACCAGCCACCCACCGAGTACGAAGGGGGCAGCCGTGTGTGGTGGTGGGCAGTGAAACAACTTGCTGCTGGGAGCCGCCTGAGGGACACTACACTGCGCAAGCAGAGAAATTGCCCCACTCCAGCCTCCGTCCAGCCACTGCTTGCAACGTACCCCACCGAAGATGACGGAGCGGCATTTACTGCAGCCCCATTCATAAGTCGTAGGTCGGATGTCGTAACCTGGGGACTACCTGATATATATATATATATATATATATATATATATATATATATATATATAAATATTGGCGCAGTGGTAGCGCTACTGCCTCGCAGTTAGGAGACCCGGTTCGCTTCCGGGTCCTCCCTGCGTGGAGTTTGCATGTTCTCCCGTGTCTGCGTGGGTTTCCTCCGGCACTCCGGTTTCCTCCCACAATCCAAAGACATGCAGGTTAGGTGGATTGGCCATTCTAAATTGGCCCTAGTGTGTGCTTGGTGTGTGGGTGTGTTTGTGTGTGTCCTGCGGTGGGTTGGCACCCTGCCAAGGATTGGTTCCTGCCTTGTGCCCTGTGTTGGCTGGGATTGGCTCCAGCGGACCCCCGTGACCCTGTATTTGGATTCAGCGGGTTGGACAATGGATGGATATATATATATATATATATATATATATATATATATATATATATATATATATATACACAGTGGTACCTCGGTATACGTCCTTAATCCATTCCAGATCCTTTGACTTGAATGTTTTCCATAAGAAAAAAAAGGGAAAATGATTAATACATTACTATGAAATAAAAATCCTATTGTTATTGGCATATTATACATTGATGGGGTTGTATAAAATAATTTAAACACTGCTTAATACTAAAATACATTAATACAAAAGCAATTAGATGAAATAAATGAAAATTTAACCTCAATTTACTTTTTAATTACATCTTTGTTTTTCACAATCATAGATACCATCGTTCTTGGCATATAATATGCAGCAGACGCATGCCTTCATGCTTTTCAATAATCAATTCTAATTTACACGAAAAAACACAAAATCACATGAAAATTCACAGAGTTATAGCACGGGTTGTTCACTGAATGCTAGCAACTGCCATACTGACACTTGTGGGCACTCGTGGCTTTGTCTCAAGAGAGGTAAACAAAGGTAGTGTAGTGTTCTCTAGATTGAAGTAGCGACACACTCAGAATAACATTTCGAATGCTGTTTATTTTGAACCATGTTTAACCAACTGTCCATACAGCGTGCCTTCCAAACCACACCCCTCCCGCAGTCATACGTCTCAAAAGATGCAGACCATAGCAATTAACACCTGAACATAAAGCAATGGACAAAATCATCATTGAACAATCATATACAACAGGTAGCACGCGGGTTGTTCACTGAATGCTAGCAACTGCTGTATTGACGCTAATGTGCAGTCGTGGCTTTGTCTCGAGAGAGAGGTAAACAAGGGTAGCACACGAGTTGTATTCCAAACAAAGGTCGTATAACAAGTAAAATGTTTCATGTTCAAACAGGATGTATACCAAGTTGGACTTATTTCCAAAGCGGACGTATACCAAGGTGTGTATATACTGTGTATATATATATATATATTGTGAACGCTGGCCCCGGCACAGACAGACGGACAACATTTTCTGCTCCACACACTGTTTATTTACACTATGTACAATAATATATAAATGTCACGTGCACTCACAACCCCAGCGCCCTTGTCACTGAATCCCCCAAAGTCCAGGGCCCACAGTCTCTGTGCCTTTGTCCTGGCCGCCTCCTGTCCTCTCTCCAGCTCCGTCTACTTCCTTCCGACTTCCAACAAATGACTGGAGGGAGGCGGCCCCTTAAATAATGCCCCGGATGAGCCCCAGGTGTTTCCGGCCTCTTCTTTAGCCACGCCCCAGCGTGGCGGAAGTGTCGGCTGCTTTCCTGGCGGCTCTCCGGGCGCCACCCAAAGTCTTCCCCCCGGCACTTCCTGGTGTGGCGGAAGTGCCGGGCTCCCGGGATAATTAGGCACCGGGCGCCGCCTGGCGGTGGCCACGGGTCCCTACAGGGCTGGGCTTCCAAGCCCTGTACCCGAGGCCCCTGCCTAACCAGGACGGAAGCCCCCACTCAGTCTGGAGGAGGCACACGCCCTCCTCCGGTCTTCCAAGGCGTCCCGGCTGGGCTCCATCCCCGGCCAAAGACCACACAGGGTAAACCGGCATCGGGGCGCCGCCTGGCGGTGTCCACGGGTCCCTACAGGGCTGGGCTTCCAAGCCCTGTGCCCGTGGTCCCCTACACAACCAAGACGGACGCCCCCTCACGGTCTGGAGGAGGCACAAGCCCTCCTCTCCTCCTCCTGGGCGTCCCGGCCGGGCACCAGCACCGGCCGGGGACTACAGTGCCCCACCGCTAGCGAGGACACGTGGGTCCGAACGGCACAACCCGAAAGGGCAGCACGTCCCCAGCGAGGGTCCTACTATGTCCCCAGGGTCCAACACGGCACCCTGGGACATCTGTCTTCGGCACCCCCACCGCCGCAAACGCGCTCCAGTGGTCTGCACCGCTCTCGCCCCCGCTGTCCCCCCCAGCTGGGTCACCATAGGCCTCCCGGCGTGGAGCTCTCCCGCAGAGCGGCCCGTTCCAGGAGGGCAGGTCCCTGTCAACGCCGGCCTCAGCGCCGCCGGGCTTCGGGCCTGTAGGAAAAAGAAACAGAGGGCCAGAAGCACAGCCAGGACACTCACCCCAGCGCCGCCGGTCTCCGACTGACCGTGCTCCTGCCCCTCCGACAGTCCCCAACTTGCCTGCTGAAGGCCTCCGCCGCCGGTTCCATGCCCATCCGCTCTTTGGCGCTGCACCGCTCTTGCAGGCAGCTCGCCCAGCCGCCAGGAATCTCCTCTGTCCATCCAGAGGACGGCCCTTCTCCGGACGCGCACTCCAGCGCGGTCCTCTCCTATCGGAGGAATCGGCATTCACCCTTCAATTCCTCCTTCTTCTCTTGGACGCGCTGACGGTCTGGGTCTGAGCACAGCAAAAGCTCAAATCCAGCCCCGTCTGCGTCCAGGCAGAGCGACAGGAGACAGCTGCGGGCTTGAAGCGCAGGGCGCTAGGACCCAGGGCACTCAGCAGCCCCGATCCTACCAGCCCTTGCGTGTTCGATCTCCCAGCCTCGCTAGCTGTCTGCACCGCCGCATCCGCTGTTGGGAAGTTGCCTACTCAGAGCCGGTCGTCCTGTAAACAGTCACGGCCATGTTCGGCGAACCCCCACTTGCTTTATGGGAACGGCAACACTCACCACTCCCGCCGTGTTCTGCCTGCCTCCGGTTCCAGCGCCGCGCCGTTCCTCCGTCTCACGCGTGTCACTCCCGACGCGACCGCCTTCTCCATCAGCTGCTCACACTGAGCGACTAGAACACGCAGCAACTCCTCAAATGACGACTCGACGGGCCGAAGGGACTCCTCCGAGACGCGCCGAGCCGCTGGTGGATAGAGAGAGACAGACGTCGGTGAGCTTACCTGCTGATCGGCTCCACGCGACGCCTGCCTCCTCTGGGCCACTCCCTCTGGCCCAATCGGGTTCTTCTCTGACACGAGACTGGCATTCCTTGGGCCCGCCTCTATCCAATCATCGGCGGGCACGCAAGACACACCGCCAATCCCGTGCCTGTCAGCGGCGGGACCTCTGGCCCGCGCCATCTTGCCTCCCTGCTCCGAGTGCGGAGACGCGCTCTTCGCCGCTGTGGCTGCGGCGATTCCTTGAGCCGCAGCGCTCCGACCGCAGCCTTCTCTGCTGCTGCCGCCGCCGCTGCCGACAGCCCGCGCCCGGCGCGCTCCTGCCACGGACGCGGACCCGGTTCGTCCCTGCCTGTGGAAAATAAAGCACAACCGACCCCGGAGGGCCGATTATCGCAGGGCAGGGCACTCACCTCCCGGATCCCGTCATGCCTTGGCCCTTGCCTCGGTGTGGCCTTTTGCGTAGCGACGCCGGCCCGGCTGTCCGTCCCGACAGCGCGACTTTCGGAGCCCGCTGCTCTCCGGCGATGTCGGGTCCTCCTTCGCACCCGGGGAAAGCCATTCCGCTGTCCGGTGGCGGTTTCTGGGGCGAAACGCCCGCTGGTTGTGCACGGGCCGCTCCCGCGGCCAGTGTGTGGGGTCCGCTGCTGCACCGGGCCGTTCACAGAAATTTGTTGTTTTACTGCAGGTCCCCGCCTTGAACCAGGCGGAGTATCCTGCCGACTACGCCACTGTGAACGATGGCCCCGGCACAGACAGACGGACAACATTTTCTGCTCCACACACTGTTTATTTACACTATGTACAATAATATATAAATGTCACGTGCACTCACAACCCCAGCGCCCTTGTCACTGAATCCCCCAAAGTCCAGGGCCCACAGTCTCTGTGCCTTTGTCCTGGCCGCCTCCTGTCCTCTCTCCAGCTCCGTCTACTTCCTCCCGACTTCCACCAAATGACTGGAGGGAGGCGGCCCCTTAAATAATGCCCCGGATGAGCCCCAGGTGTTTCCGGCCTCTTCTCTTTAGCCACGCCTCAGTGTGGCGGAAGTGTCGGCTGCTTTCCTGGCGGCTCTCCGGGCGCCACCCAAAGTCTTCCCCCCGGCACTTCCTGGTGTGGCGGAAGTGCCGGGCTCCCGGATATTAGGCACCGGGCGCCGCCTGGCGGTGGCCACGGGTCCCTACAGGGCTGGGCTTCCAAGCCCTGTACCCGAGGCCCCCTGCCTAACCAGGACGGACGCCCCCTCGCGGTCTGGAGGAGGCACAAGCCATCCATTATCCATTATCCAACCCGCCAAATCCTAACTACAGGGTCTCACACACACACACACATACACACACATACATACATATAGAAAGACTCAGAATGTCCCAAAACACACACTTTTTTTTTTTTTTTCCTGCACACAGCACAAAACACCACAAATAGCCCAAACTCACAGTCGTTTCTTTCACATTCTTCTCCTTTCCTTTGCCGCCTCCACTCCTCTTCCACAAGCTGTGTCCTCTGCCACCCGACTCTGGCTCCTTGAATGGATTGAGGTGGCCCCTTTTATAATGCACCCGAATATGCTCCAGGTGCACCCTGATGATTTTCCTGCAGCACCTCCGATGTGGCAGAAGTGCTGCATAGGCACCCGGAAGCACTCAAGGTGCGCCTGGATTCTCTTCTGCCAGCACTCCTGGTATAGTGGAAGTGCTGCAGTCCAAGGCTCTAGGATTGTCCAAGCGCCCACTGGTGTGGCCACCGTCTCCAACAGGATTGAAGCTCCAGTCCCATGACCCCAATGCAAACCAGGAGGTAGGGGCTGCCCTCTTGTGTCCTGGGGAAGGTACTGCCTCTCTCCCGGTCCTTCCACTCTACAGGCGTCCCTGTGGGTGATGGTCCTCGGCCATCTGTCACAATATAGCATTAAGGAAAGCATTAAGGATTTGAAGTAATGCTTGCTGCTACAGGGAGCCAGTATAGTGACCTGAAAAGAGGAATGACATGCTCACACCCCAGCCAGGTAAACAGTAGACGTGCTGCTGCATTTTGAATAAATTGCAGTGGCTTGGTAGAGCATCTAGGTACACCCGCCAGTAAGAGGTGCAGTAGTCAAGATGCTACAAGACCAATGCAAGGGCCAAAAGTTGTGTTGCGTACTCCATTAGATCTTGCAGGAGTTAAACAGTGTGAATCAGAATGAATGGGAGACAGTTACAATGTGGTCAGTGAAGGATTACCCTAAGGTTGCACAGTGACCTAATGATAATGAGTTAAGTTTTACAGACATAGGGCATTAAACAGATGGATTGGCTGGGATAACAATGAGCTCTGCCTTTGCCATGTTAAGCTCAAGAACAAACTGAGATATCAGAGAGACAAGACAAGAGTTTAGCTAAGGCCATATGATCTTCTGGAGGAAACAGGAGGTACTGCTGCATATCAATGGCATAGCATTGGTATGAGAATACATGGGACTGGATGATAGGGCCTAGTGAGGTGGTTTACAAGGACAGAAGATGAAGACCCATCACTAATTCTTGGGGCACCACTATGCTTGCCAGAAGCAACTTAAATATCTTTCCAATTCCGGTACACAGTAGGATATGTCCAAGAGATAACATTCTAACCATCTGAGAGCAGTTGCAGTGATGCTTAGGGCAGAGAAGGTGGCAAGGAGGATCTGGTGGTTAATAGTGCCAAAGGCAGAAGACAGATCAAGGAGGATGAGAATGGATGACATGTTGATAGGTCTAGCCAGCCATAACAAGTCAACAAGAGCCAGCAGAGGCATCTCAGTGCAATGGCCCCTCTTGATGCTTCACTGGTTAGAACTGAGCAATCTGTTCTCTAGGTAAAAGAATAAACTTGGTTAGAGATGGCATATTCAAGTGTTTTGGATAAAAAAGAGAGAAGAGAGACTGGTTTGTTATTGCTCACTTGAGATGGGGCAAGTGTGGGCTTTTTGAAAAGTGAAGTTATCAGGCCCTGTTTGAACACAGTAGGAAAAGAGCCTGAGTTGAGCAAGGTGTTGATGACATGTGTGACAGCAGAAATGAGTGAAGGAGAGATTGCCTGGTGGAGATGTAAGGGGAAGGGTCTAATGTTAGGTAGTGGGGCAACTAAAGAGGATGTTGGAGTATACAATTCTGTTCTGGATGGAGCAGACTAATTGGCTGGGGTGATGAGAATTGGCCACTCATGACATTAACATTTCATGAAGGAGGTTGGAGGTGGAGGTGGATGCTGAGAAGAAAGGTGAAAGCAGAGAACAAGCTATGAGTATCAGAAGTATTGCAAATCCTGTACTGGAAGAGAAGTTCTTTAGTGTGGGTAATGGCAGAAGAGAAGCACGATAAAAGATTGATGCTTATCTGGCTAAGCCTGGGCTTTTGACTTCATTTCCTTTTGGCTGTCCCAAGCTTGGTTCAGTGGCTGTGTAGAGCTTATAGAGGTGAGGGAAGGAGTTACCTTTTGTCTGGTTTTGTGCTTACCACACATGCTGAAAACTAATGGTTAACAATCCAGATTTGGATACATGAGTTGATATTACTGTAGACCATGATTTGTATTTGAATGACATCAGCTTAGTTCTCCAATTTCCCAACTACAGAGTTCTGAGATTGAGTCATGCCTCTATGCAAGTTCTCACTGTATCTGGTGTTTTAATTACACAACCCAGAGATCAGGTTGTTTAGTGGCTCTAACATGACTGTGTGATTGTGCCCATGATGGAATATAGTTGGGTCTTGCTTTGAGACCAATCCTGCCATTCTACTTTGGCATTCAAGGCTCAATTAAAATTAAGTTTGTTAAATAATGAATGGATGGATGGATTATTACATTATTTTCAATACTTTGTAAGTTATCTGCCTTTCAGTATACAGTATGTTTTACTGTAGGAAGACATGCCATTTGTGGAAAGTTTGACACTTAATAGGATTCCAGTTGTGGTTGTATCCTTGATACAACTGACTGACATTATCACCTCTGTGTAGATTTATTCTGAAATGACTTTGGTGTGTAATTTGTCTCCCTGCAGGCCCTGCTTGAGTTTCTGAGGAAAGTGGTTTTGCATGAGAAGTCCAACCGCATGAACCTGTGGAGTGTCTCCACCATCATGGCACCTAACCTCTTCTTTCATAAGAGTGTAGACACCAAGCTGAGTGGAGGACGTGAGAAAGTGCTGGCGGAGAGGGCAGCAGACATCATGAGGCTGCTACTCCAATATCAAGATCTGCTGTGGACAGTAAGTTTCCTTATCATGTCACACAGCACTTTCATTCATTCATTCATTCATTCATTCAGTCATTCCATTTGAATGCTGTTACCCTGCAATGTCTCTTTAAATGTGCATATTTACCAATTTGAAACAATACTGAAATTTCCATATGCAGAACATAGAATTATTGTTTTCTAGATTTTATGTTTCTATTTTTTATGAAAAAGGTGCACAAAAAGCTTACACTGAATGAACAATTTTTGAAACAAACTCTAAAATGCACCTTGGTAAGCTAAGCAGAGGGAGGCTTCCTCCTTCCATAAATTAATAGTGTTGTGCTACATGTATTCTTATCTAAGATTTGATGGCATATTTGCAGATTCCCTGTTTCCTGATGTCTCAGGTGAGAAAGCTAAATGAAAACAGCAGCCGCAGATACCAGTTCTATGACAGGAGGATTAAAAATCTACTGAAGAAAATCTACAATGATCGGCACAAGGCACAAAAGTGCTCAGCAGAGGTATGGATCTTATTTGAGCAATGAAATAAATCCCTTGCAACACTAGGTCACATATAGTGGGCATGTGCTTCAGTTGGCACTACAAGTGCTTTTGAAGTATCTTAGTGCTTCCTTCTGCTAGCCATTTTGCCACCCACAAGTCTCTAGGAGAGTTTCATGAACTAGTTTTGCTTCTTGTTAGAACATAGATTGTTGTTCACACCACTGTCTGTGATTATCAAATACTGCGTGAATGCCAGAAAACAAGACTCAGCTATCCTAATATACAGCATAACCCCCGAGTCTTTGCTCAAATAGTGAACCAAAATTAACCAATAGGACAATATTGGATTTACAGACGTGGACACATTTGTTGGTACCCTTTTAGCTCAAGAAAGTGCTGTATGCCTCCTGAAAAGTGATTAAATAAAAATCAGTTGTCCCATGTATACCTGAATGCTTTTAATATGCCAGTGAGTAAAGCAAAGCAAGTGTGAAAAGA
Organism: Polypterus senegalus; assembly: GCF_016835505.1. Taxonomy (NCBI): domain Eukaryota; kingdom Metazoa; phylum Chordata; class Cladistia; order Polypteriformes; family Polypteridae; genus Polypterus; species Polypterus senegalus. Next base: position 11,302,697 of record NC_053167.1, read on the forward strand.
GATCAAGTATTACTTATTCTACAAAGATATTCTAAAATAGCCTGGACACGTCTGTTGGCACCCCTAGAAAAGATCATAAATAGTTGGATTAGGGCGATTTTTCAGACTAGCCCTTTTCTTTAATTAGTATTACAAGCAGCAATTCAGCATATTTAAATGAAGAAAAGTCATCAGTCTGCTGTTTGGCATCATCTTAGGTAACATACTGAACATTGGCCAGAGAAACAAAGGAGACAGTTGTCGGAGGAGATCAGAAAAAAATTATAGACAACCATGTTAAAGGCAATGGCTAGAAGACCATCTTCAAGCAGCTTGATGTTCCTGTGACAACAGTTGCAAATGTTATTAAGAAGTTTAAGGTTCATGGGGTTGTAGCCAACCTCCATCGATGCAACTACAACAGGAAAGTCAACCTCAGAATGTACAGAAGGATAGTCAGAATGGTAGACAAAAAGCCAAGGACAACTTCAAAAAGAAATACAAGCTGAAGACCAAGATCAAGGTTCATCAGTGTCTGGTTGCACCATCTGTCACTTTTTGAGTGACGGTGGGCTCAATGGAAGAAAACCTGGGAGAACTCCACTGTCGAAAGCAAAACATAAAAAAAGACACACTGGAATTTGCTTAAATGTGTATTGACAGGCCACAGTCTTCTGGGATAATGTCCTTTGGACAGATAAGACAGAAACCAAAGCTTTTTGTCAACTCACATCCACTCACATGTCCACAGACGAAAACAATGAAGGTTTCGAAGAAAAGAACACCATACCTATTGTTATATTTTTGGACTTCTTTTTTGCATTTGGCATGGGGTACCTCTAGTCTGTGCAGTGAACAATGAAAACTCATGACTTTCAAGGCATTCTGGAGCAAAACGTACTGCCCAGTATCAGAAAGGTTTGTCTCAATCACAGGTCCTGGACCCTCAAACAGGATAATGACCCAAAACATAAGCTAAAAGCACCCAAGAATGGCTAAGAACAAAACACTGGGCTATTGTGATGTGGCCTTCCATGAGCTCTGATTTGAATCCTATCGAACATCTATGGAAAGAACTGAAACATGCAGTCTGGAGAAGACCCACTTCAAACTTGACACAGCTGGAGCAGTTTGCTCAGGAAGAGTGGGCCAAATGTGGACAAGTGCAGAAGTCTCATTGAGAGCTACAGGAATCGCTTATTTGCAGAGACTGCTTCTGAAGGTTGTGCAACAAAATATTAGGTTAAGGGGCCCGTCGTTATTGTCCATTTCATTTTCATTTGTGTTATTATTTGAAATATTCTGTTGCATCAAAACTCTAAACCAAATTCTGAGTTTTGTTAAATACAGAATAAACAATGATGGGTACCAATTACATTTTTTTAGTTTCAAGTTATTTCAGAGACAATTGTGGGATCTTCTTTTTTGAGGAGGGGTGCCAACACATTTGTCCACGTCTATGCTTTACTCTTCCCTGTTGCCTGCAGAATGGATTAGAGGAAGGGCTGTTTTATATTGTTCCACCATTTTGCACTTTTTGATATGTGCTACAGGAGGGATTGAAATATTGGGTGGCTTCCTCCAAGATGGAGGCAGTTTCTTTCATCCGCTACTGGAAGCTGACTCTTGTCCCTCACTGTAGCAGGTGTTTTAGATGCAGCCCACTAATCAGCGTGAACCGTCCTCACAGCCTCACAGGACAGTGAAGATCCAGACCGGCCTTCAGCAGAATGATGTTTTAAAGATCGAGCTGAATGTTGACTCTCTGGCTGCAGATGTTCTAGAACAATACCACAAGCAGTTGAATTCGCAGGAGGCCAATGCTGCCACAGGGTGCGGGTAAGTGGGCCAGTGCTTTGCTTGTGTGCAGGGAAAATAGTTAATGGGTGAGGATTTTCTTTACTTAAACATAACAGCTACAGGAGTCAAACATGAAGCTCTCGGGTTAACATGTGGATGTTTTTCTTGCAGCAATGGATCTGTTGAGAAGCCAGAAATTGCCCTTTATGAAGTTGGTGGAAATATCGGTATGTCTAAGCATAAATATTTTCTCCAGTGACACTCATTAGAATATAGAAATTAAAAATGTAACCTTAAATTTTCACCACTGTGGACTATCTGAAAGAGCCATTTAGGCTCAGCAAGGTGTTCTAATATACTGGTAAAGTTAAGGTAGCTAAAAATAAAATCCACTGACTCAATTGTGAGATACTCTGCCCTGAAAGGCAACGCATTTTCAAAAATAAATACTGGGCCATGTAACCCAGATGGGGGGTTTTCTGGGAGGATGTGGGATCAAATGAGACCCTAAGCCCTGGGCTGGTGGAAGCCCAGGAAGGTCTTCGCATAAATGTAACAATAACAATATTTGGTGGTTTGACAACTGCCTTTGAGTGCCAGCTGTATGTGATGAAGGTATACTGTGCCACTTTTAAAGATCCATGGACACCTCTTGAATTTCTTAATTCCGTACATGTGTAGCAGTCCAGTGCTGCTAAGATTCACACCGTCGAAGACCATTCAACCTAACCTGGATGGTGCCAGTTTGTGTGGCATGTCATCTATCGCTCTCTATTTTGCTTATGTTTTTGTTGTTATTTTTGTGTTTGTCATGCAAAATGTCAACTCACTACTGGTGTATGATTGCCAAATACTTCTGGAGCTTCATTTGTCTGCTGTAAAACTTGTACAGTTCAACAACGGAGGACAAGATTTTCCTCCTGGAATACCAGCTTTCCTCCACCATGCTAAAGGTCCACCTCACAGATACAGAGGTAAACTCGGCGGGTGGTTGGTGAAGTTAGAGGCCTGTTTGGCTCGATCTCCCAAAGTTTTTCTAGCTCAACATAGATCGGCTCCTCACCTTTTTGAATCATGGTGCTCCCAGGACCCTGTGGACTCCTGGCTGGTACCTGTTTTTAACTCGGATCAGGCGATTCCACCTCTGGGCCCCTGCAAACCCGGTTGTTTCCTGGTGAGTCCAGCATCTTCTCTGAATTGTTACCGTGTGGCTGCTCATATTTTAATTCCTCGCGGTATTCAGGTTGTGGTGGAGGTTTAGCGACTGTTTTCAAATCCAACTTCGATTGTAAACAGTGGCCTCTAGCTGTTTCTTTCTCCAGCTTTGACCTGAGTCTTTTTGAGTTTGGTCATTCTCCTGTGCTGCTCTGCGCGGTGGTTCATCGTCCTATCCTATCTGGAATTTATTTAATTTTGGTGGAGAATCCAGGGACGAACCCAGCCTTGGCTCGACCCACACACACTCACAAGCATAGACAAAACACAACAGGTAATAAAACAAAGAATTTATTAAACATTAATTAATAAACAAAATATAACTACACACTAAATAATCCCACCCCAGTCCCCTTACGGCGATGTACAATAAACACAAACAAACCACAACAATTTAACACTCAAGACAATGTCCTTATACAGTCCAATACAGCAAAAGCAGGTGGAATGATATGGTGTGAAAATAAGAATCCCGAGAACAGCTTCTGTAGAAAATGAATGAAACAGTCCTACCGGTAGTCCTGAGCGGCGAGGGGTGAGATTTCCAGGTGCGCTCCTTTTGAAAACACACAACAATTAATCGACCACTATAACACGACAGGCAGGCACGAGACAGTCCATTCATCTAACGTGAAATGATCCAGGGCACAATCGACTCTTCAGACGACACATTGGACAGGATACACAAAACACAGATCTCCTTTTGCACCATCAGGCTTCCCTTTTAAACTTTCCTGCTGGCCTCTTTCATCCCCAGCTGCCCCAACTTCCGTTTCTGCCATCCTATGCAGGTAACCCTCTTGGGCTGCTGGGAAGTAAAGTTCTCCCCACGGTAGCACTGCTACACATGGAATGAAGCTTCGGAGATTTTACGTTACGTGTTTACGTTACTCTGTGCATTTCTTGCATGTTTCAAGTCACTGAAGCCAGGAGAAAGCGTAGAGATGAACAAAATGATTGGCACAAAACTGGATTTGTAGAGAAACTCAGTGTATTGCTTTACAGAAAAAATCCCAAAATAAATGATGTCTTGTCTCTAGTGAAATCCGTACCATTCACACAGAAGAAAGGCATTTAGTTCCTGACTGGAAGTGCCCGTCATTAAATATTTAAAAAATGATTTATAGTGGGTGCAGATGACAGGAAATGTGCACATACTCAGCTAATGTGGGGCAGTTTGCGACTTTTAGAATGCTGAGTTTTTCTTTGGAGAAAACACAGTCATGTGCATGGCAATGTATTTTGATGTGTCTTTGTGTGGATAATATGCATTATATTATACTGAAAAAAAATTTGCTGCACTCCTCCACAGTAATGTGAATGTGAGGCAGAAACACAACTGACTTTACCAGTGTGATGAAGATTACATGCTTTGCACAGCTGCAGATGAAATAAAAGGCAAACACACAAGTGTCAATGAAGCTGCGGCGAGCAGTAGTCCTTGCTTTCTGCCAAAAAAGACATTTAAACCCTGAAAACTTTGTAGTGAGTTTCGTAATTGTGAAACTGGCTGCCAAATGAATTTTAGTTCCCAGTTTTGAGAAACTGCATGTAGATCGAAACTTGCCTGTTTCTCTCCTCACTAGCAGAAGCTGATTAAAAATGACGTTCACGACTGAACCGTTTAACAGCCCATTGCATGTGAGCTAGCATTGTAAGTGACTTGTGCAGATCTTATTAATGACTTGGCAGATACAAACGCTTCTGCAGAAATTAGCAGAGTAATTTAGAACCTGTTATTTACAAAGTTTGTCTTACATGCTGTAAAAATGATATTTTGCTCTTTTTGATTTGCATTGTTACAAAATGTGTCTAAATCTTTTGCACCTGGCTTGAAATGTTCCAAAAAAAATGTTTTGGCAATATTTTGTATTTGGCTAGCAGTGCTCCTAAATGCACATTGATAATGTTCTGTTAGTTCTGTTAGGTTTGTTAAATGGCTGTGAGGCTGATGCGGGGCCCATTAGGACAGTTCTCTCCCTGGCCCTGACATGTATAACTGAGCTGAGGCTTGCTTGTCTTTGTTATTTTAGGGGAGCACTGTGTGGATCCTACCACTTTTCTCTTAGACTTGTACAACAACAACCCAGGAGCCGAGTGGATTATAAAGCAACGACAGCCTGATAACAAACGAGAATGACTTTTGGTCACAATGGCCCTCTGTGAATTCCAAAAGTTCAGAGCTTAAAGACCTCATAGTAGAGGACAGAGGAGTCAAGCTTGTTCATGTTATTCCATCACCAGATCCAAAGGATGCCGTAAACGTTGAGTGTCAACAAGGAGCTCAGAGAGAGAGAGAGCTCATTTGCTGTCTGGAAGCACCTCTGATCACCACACTGCCTTTGAATTCAAAATATCCACTGGTGACGATAAGACCAAGGGGATTTGAATAGAAACAACTTGAAAACCCCAAATAAATAAATTGTTTCAAGACCTTGTGTGTATCTTGATGATATATGTGAGTCTACCTTACTAAACACTTGTAGTCTACCAGCCATATCTCCCCTAGGAATTCAACTTACTGACCACAGGTGCCTGCTGTTTACAAATCCCACTTCTGTCCTGCAGAGTTAGTTTAATATCCAAAGTGATACTTTAAAAGCAGGCTATGATGCTTTAAAAACAGACTTTAATGCAAACAATATATATATATATATATATATATATATATATATATATATATATATATATATATATATATATATATATATATATATAAAGAATATACTAATATAACATTAATAATAATATATAATATATAATAATAATTTATTATATTATTCTATTAATCCTATTAATAATATAACATATAATGTTAATAATATATATATATATATATATATATATATATATATATATATATATATATATATATATATATATATATATATATATATTTATAAGAAATATACACACGTGTGAGTAGGAGGCAGCTAAAGGGCTTGAGTAATTGTAATACCACATCAGACCGGGGGTGACAGGGTGTGCTGATTGTCTATCTCAGTTTCTTGCAGACCATTCCTGGGAAATCCAGCCAGGTTCCGACACCTTTGATGATGTCTCTTCCGGTTCCGGCACCTTAGACGAAGTCAGCTTCAGCATCACTTCCAGTCCTGTTGACATCACTTCCGGTTCCAGACCCGATGACTGGAGTGCATTTCTTATCACTATATATATATATACAGTATACAGGGCTATTCAAAATGAAAGAGCACATTTCAAAAATGTATTTCAAACAAACTGTATAAGACAGAAGCACATTCCGCACATCACTGGACAGAGGAAAGTTCAAAGTTTGGTCTTATGCTCCTTGAGGTTACATGCACTCAACATAACCACCATGTGTAGTGACACAAACATCAAAATGGTAGACCATTTCTTGCCACACACGAGTCAACTAGTCCCTATTACCTGAATTCACAGCTTACTCAATTCGATGTAGATTAGTAGGCATAGATGGAACAAACACTCTTCCTTTAATGTACCCCAATAGATATAAATGGCAGGGGGTAAGGTCTGGAGACCTGGGAGTCCATAGATGATAAGCAAGATCTTGTTGTCCACCTCTTCCAATCCATTGTCCTGGAAGGTGTTGTTCCTGTAATGCTGGACCTCCAAGTGAAAATGGGGCAGGGCACCATCTTTCATGAAAATGAAGTCAGTGGCATTCACTGGTACTTTTAGCTGGACTTTTAAACTTTGAACTTTCCTCTCTCCAGTGATGTGCGGAATATGTTTCTGTCTTATACAGTTTGTTTGAAATGAATTTTTGAAATCTGCTCTTTCATTTTGAATGGCCCTGTATATATTGTAATAAACAAGAATCTTCCACAATGAGAAAAAGAGTTGGGGACCATCCCCGTATAATGTCAAGTGGACAACGAATGCAAAAATGGCAAAAATACGATAAAAGTACTTTACAGTAATTACAATGGTACATGGCAGGAGATAACGTCATAACTTTCAGACGAAAGTGACATCATCAGAAGGAGCCGGAAGTGACGTCATGGCAAAGGCGCTGGAAAGTGGCGTCATCATCCAGAGTCAGAAGTGGAAGTGACGTTTGGAAGCCATCTTGGGAACCAGGAAGTGTGGAAGGCGAGTTATTTTTCTTCTTTTTGTCTGATGAAACAGAGAGAGAGAGGCATTAGTATCACATATCAACCTCTTGTCTCGCGATATTTCACTCACCTCAGGGATTGTTGACTGCCTCCTAAGTTCACATGTCTGACTATATATATATATATATATATACTGTATATATATATAAAAGATTAAAAAGGTCACACAATTCACTGCTGCAACAACGCCTGCTGTTAAGATGAAGGAGTCACAGGGAAGACCCTAGTGGTTGCGGAGCTTTTAACACCAGTGTACATGGCTATCTAGATTACAGCCAGCCATTTTTAGAATTGAAAATTCAAAGACTTTATAATACTATTTTTGATGGAAAAACATCTAAAATTCCCCACAGCAAATCTTAATAGCAGTAGCCCCTTTTGTGACAATTTTGAAATTTTTCTCTTGGCATTCCATTCAGTTTTTTGATGCAAGTTGTCCTAGCAGGTTATTTACCCTATTTGGATGCAGGATGATGATGGAGAAAAAGTAGGATAATAGGACTAGCAGAAGGTGTTTTAAAGGATAAGGCAAAAAGAGTAGTCAGGTCAGAATAAGAGATTGAGAATTCAGAATACCAAATTGCTAGATAAAAAGTGAAGTTCAAGAAATGTTAAGCAGGAGTTCAAAACCAAAACTAGCAATTGAACAGTGAATTAAATTGAGTTTGTGATTTATCCAAAATCTTGGATGACGTGAACTGTGCACCACCATCTTTTATAGGGAAATGAAATTGCATTTCTGTGACTTGACAGGCAATGGTCATATCAACACAGTAAATGATGTTGACACCGGTAAGAAATCCATACAAAATCGTGTCCAAAATAAAAAACAATAGCAAAATAAATTGCATAGGCATCACAAATACTATGACTATTGTTAAAAAAAACACCAAAATGTGCAGTTACAAAAATTAATCCACAATGTACCTCTAGGAGCTGATCAAAACAACTGTGTAAAACTGCTAGTAGAAGGGCTTTTACTTACAATGGTATAGCTGTGAGACAAACTTCAGGCCTTGCAATTTTTCCTTATTGTAGCTCACAGTAATTCTGTACAGCTTGATGACTGCCATGATGTGTAAACTTTACTGGCCAGACAGAACAGGCTTTACCTTGCTGCACCGTGTATGTTGTCATGAATCTACTTGTGCATGGCCTGTCTGATAGCTATGGGGGCTTTGGGAATGTTTAATGAACACAAAACAGTCATTTTACCATTGCTTACATTATCCTATGAAGACAATTTATAAGAAGATGCATAAATAGGAAATCTGTCAGAATTTCATATGGTGTCTTTCTTATGGTGTACAAATACAAATGGTTGAGAAAAAAAGTTCATAGCAGGTAGATAATGTTAAATACTGTATAAGATACTAGCTGTGTAAGCCTGTGCTGTAAAAAGCACGGGGTCCTAGAAACTATTGAAACCATCAGAAAAAAAAATGAAAATTAAAGATGTCAGGTTATTGAAAGGAACTACTCTGGGTGTCTGTCTCCTAGGAGGTTTTGTTTTGCTGACGTGCTCGCATCTTTTATGCATTAACGGCTAAGTGACTGTCTTTCTTCAGAGGTTTTGTTTTGCAGACGTGCTCGCTTCGCTTGTGTATTAGCGGCAGGAGAAAAAGTAAAAGGGATACCATAGCAGCAAAGTGTCTTTATCTCTCTTGTGAGGTTTCGTTTTTCTGATCTGCTGGCTCCGCTTGTGTTATTAGTGGCTAAGCGAGTTTTCTGTTTCCTTGAAGGTGGAGTCCTTACTTCAACTCCACCTCTCTCACTTCCGGGCCGGACAGACACACAAACTTCCATATGTAGACGTTTTTATATAAGAACTAGGGGGCTTAGCCCCCTGTTTGTTTCACTTGCCAACCCCACCTCCCATCTCTCCTGCTTGTGTTGTGAAGAGGGGGGCTTAACGCACTCCAAGGAGACGTGGTCACTCCTCTGAAACCCCTCTTAAACGGTGATACAATGGGAAACAAATGCAGTTTTTTTTACCTCCTCTTTGCTCAATCAGCTGCTGGCTTGCTGTTGCTGCTGCTGTGCCACGTGATCTGTATCTCTTGTGGCACACTTTTATCATATCACCTATTTCCATACTATATATTCGATCTCTTTTTGCTTTTATCTTTTCATCAATATCGCATTGAATTTTGATTCCGTGTTTGGAATTACATCGTGGCAACACAACGTATAAATGCCTGTGAGTGAATATTGTTTCTTTCTCTCTACAAGAAATGTGTCTGACAAAATCATTCACACAAATGAGAAATGATTTCTCTCGTGCGGGATTTCACTTTCACCAAAAAACAAATCTTTTAATTCTCACGGATACGCCTCTTCATTGGGAAGAAACACTACTTTATTCCCCTGATGGCAACACGAATTAAACAATCTTCAAGACCTCCAAGTTTAAATCTGAACAATATATTCAATTTCTTTTCACTGTTCTCTTATTTCACCGAGTAATAATTTCCATATGTTTGTGCTAATGCGATCTATAATCACCTTTTTTGAGACTTTCAATTTTCGTACTTACACTATCTCTAACCTACTCTGCATGTGTACCACGCCAACATTTTTTAATTCATTACAACGTTCTACTTTGTCACTGCTCTTTGTTTTATTTCCAGCCCCAGACGTGGTTTCATCTCTTGGCACAAACAGTCATCTTGTGGAATGTAAAAAGTGTCTCCGAGAAACTCACATCTCATCTCCTTCCAACCTTACAAGATTTTTTTTTTTTATAATAGAGAGATATACAGGTGCCGGTCATAAAATTAGAATATCATGACAAAGTTGATTTATTTCAGTAATTCCATTCAAAAAGTGAAACTTGTATATTAGATTCATTCATTACACACAGATTGATGTATTTCAAATGTTTATTTCTTTTAATTTTGATGATTATAACTGACAACTAATGAAAGTCCCAAATTCAGTATCTCGGAAAATTAGAATATCAATTAAGACCAATGCAAAAAAAGGATTTTTAGAAATGTTGGCCAGCTGAAAGGTATTAACATGAAAAGTATGAGCAAGTACAGCACTCAATATTTAGTTGTGGCTCCTTTGGCCTGGATTACTGCAGCAATGCGGCGTGGCATGGAGTCGATCAGTCTGTGGCACTGCTCAGGTGTTATGAGAGCCCATGTTGCTCTGATAGTGGCCTTCAGCTCTTCTGAATTGTTGGGTCTGGCGTATTGCATCTTCCTCTTCACAATACCCCATAGATTTTCTATGGGTTAAGGTCAGGCGAGTTTGCTGGCCAATCAAGAACAGGGATACCATGGTCCTTAAACCAGGTACTGGTAGCTTTGGCACTTTGTGCAGGTGCCAGGTCCTGTTGGAAAATGAAATCTGCATCACCATCAAGTTCGTCAGCAGCAGGAAGCTTGAAGTGCTCTAAAACTTCTTGGCAGAAGGCTGCGTTGACCTTGGACCTCAGAAAACACAATGGACCAACACCAGCATCACTGACTGTGGAAACTTTACACTGGACCTCAAGCAACGTGGATTCTGTGCCTCTCCTCTCTTCCTCCAGACTCTGGGACCTTGATTTCCAAAGGAAATGCAAAATTTACTTTCATCAGAGAACATAACTTTGGACCACTCAGCAGCAGTTTTGTCTTTAGCCCAGGCGAGACGCTTCTGACGCTGTCTCTTGTTCAAGAGTGGCTTGACACAAGGAATGCGACAGCTGAAACCCATGTCTTGCATACGTCTGTGTGTGGTGGTTCTTGAAGCACTGACTCCAGCTGTAGTCCACTCTCTGTGAATCTCCCCCACAGTTTTGAATGGGTTTTGTTTCACAATCCTCTCCAGGGTGCGGTTATCCCTATTGCTTGTACACTTTTTTCTACCACATCTTGTTCTTCCCTTCGCCTCTCTATTTATGTGCTTGGACACAGAGCTCTGTGAACAGCCAGCCTCTTTAGCAATGACCTTTTGTGTCTTGCCCTCCTTGTGCAAGGTGTCAATGGTCGTCTTTTGGACAACTGTCAAGTCAGCAGTCTTCCCCATGATTGTGTAGCCTACAGAACTAGACTGAGAGACCATTTAAAGGCTTTTGCAGGTGTTTTGAGTTAATTAGCTGATTAGAGTGTGGCACCAGGTGTCTTCAATATTGAACCTTTTCACAATATTCTAATTTTCCGAGATACTGAATTTGGGACTTTCATTAGTTGTCAGTTATAATCATCAAAATTAAAAGAAATAAACATTTGAAATACATCAGTCTGTGTGTAATGAATGAATCTAATGTACAAGTTTCACTTTATGAATGGAATTACTGAAATAAATCAACTTTGTAATGATATTATTATGACCGGCAACTGTATAACATAACATTCTCAAACCTGCTTAATCCAATTCAGAATCATGAGAATTTGAAGTCTGTCCTTGAACCAACCCAGGGCATAGCAGCAATCCATTGCCAGGTCCTGTCTCACCCATGATAAATCACTGGTGAGCAGTAATATATAACAGTATATACAGTATATATGCACACACACACACACACAGTTGTTGATTTACAGCATCAGCATAGTGTATACACAAGGGTAATTAAAAACACTTCTTTCTCCTAAATTCGTATTTCATGTTCAATACGTTCTTCCAGTCTTGAACTGGCACTCCATCCAAGCTGAGATCAAAATGCTGAAAGGACACCTGTGACGATTTTGGGATTCCGCCGCCCAAGCTCCCTTGTACCCAAATGTTGTACGTAATGGTTCCGGCTATATGTAAAGTATTAAAAATCACGTTTAGTAATTGGATGATGGCTGCCTGTTGTAAATGCATGAATGGATCTGAACGGAATGAATAAAGAGAATGCAGCAGCACAAGTCCCGACAACCGCGTTGTGCAATAACAGGTGTTGGCCACAAGAGGGGTGTAGATCTGCATGCGCGTGTATTTGAGGCAGAAGGCACGGTTTGATTTTCATTTTGCTTCTGTAACCCAAGAAGCTTCGAAACGGATCAAGAATATCAATCTTTACATGTTCTCGACGTCGTTTATCAATTGTGGTGTTACGAAGAGACGTTATTTCGGAGGATACAGCAGCCAATATAAATGGGTGTTAATGACACATGTATTTACTGGACCCGGCAAGAAGCAACCATAGACAGGGCACGCGTCACTCCGCATACTGGGACATGTTAGTGTTGCCATTCAACAAAATTCCCATGTTTATGGGGCTTTGAGAGAAAAACTCGTAATAGCATAGGCGTGCTCAAAAACGAACAGTGAACAAGGAATTTGAACTCGCATCTCTGGAACTGTGAAGCCGCAAAGATAACTGCACAACATCAAGGTCCTCCCTAAAGTAAGTACCTCCCTAAAGATGTAGAATTATCTATACAAACGTCAACTCCCAGTATCTCAGATGGCCACAAAATCAAATATTAATGCAGCAACACCACTTTAATTTCACCAAAACGGCTTTTACCCTCAGGACCACCCGAAGTGCTCGAACGTACCCAATCACTACAGAACGTTCATCCGTTTAATAGTTCGTTTATATCCCAAATTAGAGGAGAGGACATTAACGCCAGAAGATGAGCCCGAACAGGAATAACATATAAAGAAATTAAGGCAGCTGGTGCGAAACTGAAACGAATTTCTGTAAATTCTGCAAGTGATCGCTGAATCAGGTGGATGGGCCAAATAGGAGAGGAAAGCTGTGATAGTTCTGCACCCAGGAGCCCTGCCCCAGTGGGGGGTTTCCTAAAGGGTTCCTTTTCAACGGAAGACGTGCCTCATCACTTTTTTCCTCAGAATCTTGATGATATCTTTTAAGATTTAGACGAGGCAGAAAAATGACTGGCAAATCTGTAAAGCACCCCTGACCCCAGAGAAGCAGCGTTCAAAGGTGTCTTTGTAATAATGGGGCCAATTTGGTTGAAAGGCTGTAATTCACAGAGTGTTATTATCTCAATTATCGAAGCCCCTTCTCCGCTGGCTTGTGAATGCAAACTTTGATTATTCTCCCAGCTGCTGCGGTCGGCGGGTACAATTACTGCAATCTGACGGCTCTTTGCAGTGAGATGGCTTTTTATGTGAAGCTTGTGCTGTTTCAGGAGGGTCGTACAACGCATTTTACCCTAAAACAGACCGTAGCCCAATTTGAATTAAGCCTGTGTAGAGTTGATGTAAGAAAGGGGTCCGGTGTGTACGATGGACGCCAGGTCGATTCATGGAGGATGTATGCGTACACGAGTATAAAGTGATGCTGTCATTTAAGGGTTAGATGAGTTGATGTTCATTATATTAGGATGAAAATAAAGTCTATATTCAGACTAGCAATGCTCAATTATAGAAAGTAGTGTTTATAAAGTTAAGTATTCGAGATCTCCAAGGATATGTGAGAGGAAGCAAGAGGTGCTCAGCTGGCTGTAGTTCAGATGCAGGCGAAGGGCGCAGGGAGGAACAGCCACTTCAACCCTCCATGCCCAACTTCAGACCCGTCACCTGTGAAAACGAGAGGCCAGGTAATGGGAAGCAAATGGACAGTTATCCAGTCGTCACTTCAAATATCCCCTGAATCAGCTCCTACAGACATTTCTCTATTATAATAAAAAAAATCCTGGGAGGAGACATGACTTTTTCAGAGAGATACTTTCAAGTCCCGTGAGATGAGACTTTGTGCCAAGAGATTTAAGCGTACCCGGGGCCATAAATAAAAGACAAAGCGTAGATGACAAAGTAGAACGTCGTGAAGAATTCAAAAACGTTGGCGCGATACTCAATCAGAGCAGGTTAGAGATAATGAAAGTACTAAAATTGGAAAGACTCAAAAAAATGATACAAATGAACAAACGGAAATTATTACTCAGTGAAATAATGGAACAGTGAAAAGAGATTTAATATATTGTTCGGATTTAAATTTAAAGTCAGTGACTTGTAGATCATCTAATTCGTGTTGCCATCAAGGAAAAGTAGTGTTTCTTCCCAATGAAGATGTGTTGTTTGGTGAAAGTGGAATCCACATACGCAAGTGGGAGAGACACAAAGTGGCTGGGATGTAGCACACGCTCAGGGGTTGGTAAGCTAAACGAGCAGGGGGCAAAGCCCCCTAGCTTATTACAGTAAATGGTGTTCCAGTTTTAACTCTTTGACATAGTTAAATGAAATTTGCATATATTCCAATATGTTTTGGTTAAGTTAGCAAAAAATGACACTTTTTCTCCTAAGATACTTAGTCTAATTTAGGGGCAAGAGAAGAAGGATCCTATAGGGTATCAGGCAGTAACGCAGCCTGAGCAGGGTACCAGCCCATTGCAGGACACACTCAAGCTAATCTGCAGATTTTGGCATATAGAAGGAAACTGGAGCACCAGGTGACAACTCAGTGGAAATATGAGGAAGGCATAATCAAGGTGTCATCAACAAAGCTTTACAAATGGAAAAAAAAATTAACCTTGAAATTCCACAGCACATTCATGGAACAGAAACAAATTATATTGTTTCACAAACCTTTTTGTTTTGATGTGACTCTGCCTTGCATTCTTAAAAATAAAAGTGCCTGAGTGGTTCTTCAGAGTGATTCCATAGGGGGACCATTTTTGGTTCCCAAAATAACCTCTATATGAAGGTTCCAGAAATATCCTTTCTTTCTTTCTTTCTTTCTTTCTTTCTTTTCTGTAAATAACCCTTCCCAGAGTGAAATGGTGCTTGGTCAAGCAATAGTTCTACATGGGACCACACTAGCCAGTAAAGAACCATAAATGCTATTAAAGAGTAGTGTACTAGCAACTGCAGTGAAAACAGCTCTTTTGGAACAGAATTCTGCCTCCATCCACTCATTCTTTGTTCCTGAAAGGGATTCCATCCACCATTGAAAAGAAACCTTGTTACATAAGTATATGGTCTTTAAAGAAAAGATCAGCAAACTAACAGCACTCAGTAGGTCCTCTGCTTTGTTTTACTTGACCTTTTTAGTGTACAGAGCATACAGAACTGTCTTCAGTACTCTCCTCTCTTAATCTCTCTAACACCAATTGAACAAAGTGTCACAGAAATGTAGTAAATGAATAGACCCCAAACAAAACCATTAAATGATTCAAAATATTGATATTATTTGTACAATATGTATAATTCTTCATACAGAGAAGTACGTAAGAGTTGTACAGGATATGTTTGAGGGAAGTGTGACTGTGGTGAGGTCTGCGGTGGGAGTGACGGATGCATTCAAGGTGGAGGTGGGATTACATCAGCGATCGGCTCTGAGCCCTTTCTTATTTGCAATGATGATGGACAGGTTGACAGATGAGATAAGTCAGGAGTCCCCGTGGACTGTGATGTTTGCTGATGACATTGTGATCTGTAGCAATAGTAGGGAGCAGGATGAAGAGACCCTGGAGAGGAGGTGGAGATATGCTCTAGAGAGGAGAGGAATGAAGGTCAGTAGGAAGAAGACAGAATACTTGTGTGTGAATGAGAGGGAGGTCAGTGGAATGGTGAGGATGCACGGAGTAGAGTTGGCAAAGGTGGATGAGTTTAAATGCTTGGGATCAACAGTACAGAGTAATGGGGATTGTGAAAGAGAGGTGAAAGAGAGTGCAGGTAGGGTGGAATGGGTGGAGAAGAGTGTCAGGAGTGATTTGTGACAGACTAATATCAGCAAGAGTGAAAGGGAAGGTCTACAGGATGGTAGTGAGACCAGCAATGTTATATGGGTTGGAGATGCTGATACTAACCAGAAAGCAGGAGACAGAGCTGGAGGTGGCAGAGTTAAAGATGTTAAGATTTGCACTGGGTGTGACGAGGATGGAAAGGATTAGAAATGAGTACATTAGAGGGTCAGCTCAAGTTGGATGGTTGGGAGACAAAGTCAGAGAGGCGAGGTTTGGACATGTGCAGAGGAGAGATGCTGGGTATATTGGGAAAAAGATGCTAAGGATAGAGCTGCCAGGGAAGAGGGAAAGAGAAAGGCCTAAGAGAAGGTTTATGGATGTGGTAAGAGAGGACATGCAGGTGTTGGGTTTAAGAGAACAAGATGCAGAGGACAGAAAGATAAGGAAGAAGATGATCCACTGTGGCAACCCCTAACAGGAGCAGTTCCAGTCCACCTTTCGCCATTGAAAAGAATTAAATGGAAGCCATGACTTTCAATGAGAATATTTTAACAACAAGATAAAATTTTAAATAGTTTAAAAGTCATAAATTTACAAAATTGGATTTCCAACTTGGAAACTCAGGGCTGGTCTGTCAAGACTGAATTTGCCCTTCCAGATTATGACGTCAATCCAAAATGGCCACAAATTTAATTGAAAGCTGTATTTTATACTGTTTACTAGCAAAATACCCGTGCTTCACAGTGGAGAAGTTGTGTGTTAAAGAATGTAATGAAAAAGAAAAGGAAACATTTTAAAAATAACATAACATGATTGTCAATGTAATTGTTTTTTCACTGTTATGAGTGTTGCTGTCATCAAGGATTTGATTATCATTATTTCTTTCAATCAGGTTTGTATTTGGAGGATGTGTTGTGTTCAAGTTACATTCCGTGTTTGTCTAGTCTATCCCTGACCATCTCATCTTCATTGTCAACCGTTGTAAAGATAACAGGTTTCATTCAGCGAAGTGATCACAACCCAAATACTCGTGAATCTAAGATATTTAAAAGGCATTCCCGGTATTAAGTTGTGGATTTGCCTGCGAATATTTAGCAGTAGCGTGTCTATGAACTTAATTTAAACTTAAGCCTTACACCTTGCTTACCTATTGATGTGTCTACAAAGGCTTGTTCAGATTCAGAGGGTTGTTCCTTTCTTACTGCATCAATAAACAGCTCGTCTTCCTCTTTATGTGAGACATCACACACTGCATGCATGGGTTTACCTTTCCCAGTCCTGCAAAGTCAGTTCACGTGAGCTGCTCGGAGTACATGCATCTAAGCTTCTCAGCTGTGCTTGTGCTATCTCGTGCGATCTTGCGATGTCCATGGCTTTATTTAATGTTAGCTCAGACCTGGCACTTAAAAGTTTCGCACTTTCGCTGAGTTTGTGCCAAACACTATTCTGTCCCTGACCATATCATCAACCGTTTGCATAAGCACAGTCCTTCACCAGCAATTTTAACTCTGTAACAAAGTGATGAAAAGTCTCATTTATACCCTGCGTCCTCTCATTAAACTTGTATCTCGCGAATATCGTAATCGTCTTAGGCATGACAAACACCAGCGGCAGCGTGTCTATGAACCTAATTTAAAGTTAAGCTTTACACCCTGCTTTCCTATTTGTTTGTATAAGCACAGTCCTTCACCAGCAATTTTAACTTCGTTACAGCAATTTTAACTCCGTTACAAAGTGATCAAAAGTCTCATTTATACCCTGCGTCTTCTCATTAAAGTTGTATCTTGCGAATATTGTATTCATCGTAGGCATGACAAACGCCAGCGGCAGCCTGTCTATGAACTTAATTTAAACTTAAGGTTTACACCGTGCTTTGTTTCCGCAGTAGCTGCACTAATGAATATGCTTGTATGCGTCACTCGCTTCATATTCTTTTGCTGCCTTCTCAATTGTGTAATGCGTTTTTTGAACAGGTTTCATTCATTGAAGTGATCACTACCCAAATCGGTACTCGTGAATCTACGATGTTTAACAGGCATTCCCGGTATTAAGTTGTGGATTTACCTGCGAATATTTAGCGATAGCGTGTCTATGAACGTAATTTAAACAAGCTTTACACCTTGCTTTCCTATTGATATGTCTACAAAGGCTTGTTCAGCGTCAGAGGGTTGTTCGTTTCCTACCGCATCACTAAGCAGCTTGTCTTCCTCTTTATCTGAGACATCACACACTGCATGCACGGGTTTACCTTTCCCAGTCCTGCAAAGTCAGTTCACGTGAGCCGCTCGGAGTACATGCACTGAAGGTTTTCAGCTGTGCTTGTGCTATCTCGTGCGATCTTGCGATGTCCACGGCTTTATTTCATGTTAGCTAAGACCCGACACTTAAACGTTTCTCTTGCACTTTCGCTGAGTTTGTGCCAAACACTAGTCTATCCCTGACCATCTCATCTTCGTTTGCATAAGCACAGTCCTTCACCCACGAATATTTTGTGGCAGCGTGTCTATTGGATAGCTGCTGACGGACGGCCTTATATGGGCAGGCACTCAATTACGTGGGAGGCGTGATGATGAGAGACGCAACTCAGCCTCACATGGCGACCGAGCTGCAGGCTATGGTTGTATATACCGTATGTCTGTAAGTATTTTCCAGTTATGACCGTTACGTATAAAATCTCGAAATGAAGCCTGCCTAACTTTTGTAAGTAAGCTGTAAGGAATGAGCCTGACAAATTTCAGCCTTCTACCTACACGGGAAGTTGGAGAATTAGTGATGAGTCAATGAGTCAGTCAGTCAGTCAATCAGTCAGTGAGGGCTTTGCCTTTAATTAGTATAGATTAGCACTTCTGCCTATTGGTGTCTCATTAAAACAGTCGTACACACAGTACTGTCCATTTTCTATGCTTGGACATGTTGCTACAGTTTTTAGATTTGCAAATACAACATTAATGCACTGTTATCAATTGCTAAAGCAGGCACAACAAAGGTTTTCCTGAAAGGTTCCATTTTGGATTTTTGGAATATAGAATGCGATCAACTCAGGTGTCAGTCCCAGCTCCGACATTTTACTTCCGATGTAAATAGAATGCAGTTAAGTGTGCGCACTTTGCAAATAAATGACAGCAATGTTAAGACACCTCCTTTCAATGCATTCAGGCCCTTGTGACATTACTAACACAATTCCATGGCTCACATTATGCAAATAACATAAACACTCCTTTGTTGTGCTGGTGAATCTGACCAATACAACCTTTGCAGATCATTTTGTGTTAATATTTGGCAGCAGAAATCAGCAATTCTGTTTACTCTGTAATGTACACCCTTAATAATACCGCTTCTTTAATGGCTCTTGTGGCAGATGCCTGGGGGGACGACCTGGCTGGGATGCCTTGGAGGAACGGAAGAGGGCGTACGCCCACCTCAGACCACATGGGGGCGACCACCCTGGTTGCTATGGGGACCACGGTTACAGAGCTTTGAAGCTTGACCCTGTAGGGGCCCATGGTCACCTCCAGGGGGCGCCCCAATGCCTTGGGGACCCTGGACCTCAGCACTTCCGCCACACCTGGTGTGGCTAAAGTGCTGGGGGGGAGAAGTGCAGGGACACCCGGAGTGCTTCCGGGGATACTGCCGGCACTTCCGCCACACTGGGGTGTGTCGGTGGAAGATTGCCGGAGCACACCTGGAGCACATCCGGGTGCTCATAAAAGGGGCTGCCTCCCTTCAGACAAGGGCTGGAGTTGGGAGTGAGGAAGACAAGGTCTGGGAGGAGACGAGGAGGCAGCCTGAAGAGAAGTGAAGGCATTTTGTTGTGGCCAGGACTTTGGGGATTTTGGGGGTTTTGAGGTGCACTTAACTTGTAAATATGTATAATAAATGTGTTGTGGGTGACGTCAATGTGTCCGCCTTGCTGTGTCCGGGCCGGCTTCCACACTCTTTACGGAGATGTATGAAGCATTGCTTGACAAAGAACCATTTCATTCTGGAAAGTGTTATTTGCAGGTAAAATTGGTTCTTGGAGCTTCAAAATAATTCTAAATATTTGGACAAAACCAACAGAGTGTAATTGCAGACTGCAGTACCTATGAGGTCAGTAATGTAATGCCCCAACATCATGAAATGCCTTCAATGTCAGTCATGAAACACTCATCACATTAGACTATGGTTAACTTTAGGGCCCCATTACACTATGGTTAACATTAAGGTTGTGGAAGGGTTATCTCAGTCAAAAGGGGTTTTGTGACTGACATTGTGGGCACTACCTGATCTATGTCATACGAATTGCAGGCCGCAGTTAGACCGTTCTTGACAAAGCAGAACCTTTTAATGTATAGTAGGGTGCTTAGCAGGTGTGGCCTATAGAGAGCGTCTCAGAACCCCAAACTCCTGATGCATCTTCACTAAATGGCCCCGGAAGGCAGTAATCACCTGTCCTTCCTATATATCTGCCTGACTGAGAAAGGAGACACAAATCATTCCAGCCAAGACACCCATCCACTAATGTTCTCTATCCATTATGAGGGCCTCCCAGCCAGGTAACTGATCGTCCATCCAAACTGGGATACCAGCTCATCCTTGCCTTTCATCACACAGGGTACAGACATATCAATAAAACCTAAATTTCTGCTGTGTTATTTAACAAGGGTCTTTCACAAATCTGTTATCATCTTCACTCTTAAAAATAAAGGAACCAGAGTGGTTCTTCTGAGCAATGCCATTGGGCAGGGGTGTCAAACTCCGGTCCTGGGGGGGCCGCAGTGGCTGTAGGATTTCATTCTATCTTCTTAATTAGTTACCTGTTTTTGCTGTTAATTAACTTCTTTTTCCATAATTTTAATTAACTTGTCTCAGACCCCTTATATGTTTCTTTTTCCTTAATTAGCAGCCAAACAATAATGAGACACAAAACAAGCCGCCACATGACCAGCTCACCTGTGCCCATACAGAGTAACTGAAAATAAAGATATCAGTAGGTCTCAGTAAGGCTGATCTCTCAGGTCACCATAACATTTTGACGGTGTTCCTAGAAAATGCAGAAAATCTATAGTTATGGAAATGTCTACTGTGGAAGAATGAGAACAGCAACAAACCATGGAAATAAATAACGAGTTTAATTAACAGCAGGAATCGGCTTCTCATTAAGGAAGTGGTTGGAGTGAAATTAGTTGGTATTTGAAGCCCCAATTTAGCTGGTCAGCTGTCATTTCATAAAGAAAAGAGTCAATTCAAAGGACTGAATCCTCTTAACGCGCACACGTCCCGGTCCCGGGACAAACAGCGGTTCAAAAACGTTACAGTAATGTGTGCATGCCCATCTGCCATGCATCTCGACACCCTACCCATCAAATGAAACTTCAAAGTCTCGTCTTTCCGATGATATAAACCATTTTGACACACAACAACCACAGCACTGACACTAAAGCCTTTTTTACAGAGAAGTACATACTTTTAAGAGTTGACTGTGCCTACCTTTGAAGACCCCCAGCAAGTCAAACATCAATATTTCCGAGCAGTATTGATCCCATTGTGTCCGTAAGGCTCCAGCGAATATAATCCAGTAAAACGATTTAGGTCCAAAACACACGATATATTCTCAAAGGGACAAAAACTCCAGAAAACGTTTCATAACTTGAGACCACCTAAGTAATTTTTTTTCACTTATATTGCTCATATTAGACGTAATTTGTTTCTGTCAGCGATAACCATGCATGAAACACGGAAGTGTTAGCTTTCGAAAGACACCTAAGTTGGCCAATTACGACGGGTCTGGGGTTGACTGGCACCTCGTATAGCCAACGAGTGTCACAGACAGCTTGAAGGATGACGTAATGCTCCAAACCTTGGTAGAATCTACCAGTTTGATTGGACACTGTGACTGACATTCAAAACTTACAGCCAATGAGCAGACGAGCATTTTGATATGTAACTTACCATACTAACTTGTAAACAAAACGATCGAGCTGCTGAAGGTGGCATTTGTGCCAGTCTGCAGAGTTGGTGCGTGGTTGTTTATTGTGATTTCGCCAAGTTTTTTCGCATTTTAAATATGAATAAAAGTAGAAGTTTAAACGTAAATAAACGCTCGATTAAATAATAGATGCATGTACGCGTTGCAAAGTATTCAACCGCACCAGGAGGTATAATGGGAGAGCGACATGTGCCACGCCTTGTGCTTTCTGCTTGCTAGTGATTGCTGCCATCAAGTGGCACATGGAAAAACGCTGAGCTGTGTTGTAACAGTTTGTAAAATAAATATATATAGTTTGTGTGCATTTTATAAAAAAAGTAAAAATAAAAATATAAATATATTTTTGGCCCATAACTTGTATTGACCATTTTTACATAGAAATGTGTATTTTTTATTGTTTTTATTATGGAACATGAATTTCCATAACTAATAGAGTGACACTGTGTGTAGATATAGATTCCTTTAGGTGTAAGCTTTCAGTAGAGCCCTCATTGATATCTGTGGGTTGAAGCATTCAAAAGTTATTACACTTTTTCCATACGTTCCAAAATGTGGATAATGGTCCCTCTAAAAAGCCCCTGGGCATGCCCACATAAAAACTAGTGTAAAAAATGTCATTTTACAGGTATTCTTTTCAAATTTGAAATTTGAGTAGTCAACAAGTTATTCTGTTGGTACATAGTGTGTTTCTGTCCCCACCTACCTACTGCAGCTTTATTTTCCTTTATTTTCATAAAAAAACTTAGGCGAGAACAAAAAAATTCGTTTTTTTTTGTGAGTTCTAATGTGCATAACTTTTGATCAGTCACACCTACAGTGATTCTGACTACTAAGGGTGAAACTAGAGAATGTTACCTTTACAAAGAGACCAAACATGTGTTTATACTCCAGATAGTTCAATAACAGCAATGATTCTAATTTGGAGAGGTCGAATTACAAGCGATTTAGCAAAAATGACCCCGAATGATAAGGGGTTAAAAACGGCTATTAAAATGATTGGAAAACAAGTTAATTAGCAGTGAAAACTGGCCACTGATTAGGAAAAGGGTTAGAATGAAAACCTGCACCCACTGCGGCCCTCCCATAAGGGAACCATTTTTCGTTCCTAAAATACCTTTCCACATGAAGGATCAAGAATGAACATTTATTTATTTAGATCTGTTACAGGCACCATACAGTAATTAACCATGAATAGATGGTAACAGATTTGTGAAATACCAATAAATCATGATGTTAAAGGGACTTCTTAATCTCTTAGTGTCCTGCTAGGTAGTCTACCATATAAGATTTCAGCGTTTTTCTTATATTTCAGTACATTTTTTATAGCACAAAAAAACAACTTCATATGCCCAGAATGGGATGGTGCTTTGTTAAGCAGTGGTTCCATGAAGAAGCACACAATCCAATAAAAAACAAACCAAAAAATGCTATTAAAGAATCATTATTTTTAAGTGTATGATTATTTTTCAAACCAAGTACAACTGTAAATTAAGGATTACTTCTGGAACTTTCATATAGGTTGTTCATTTGGAAATCAAAAAAATGTTCCTCTATGGCATCGCTCTAAAGAACCACATTGGAACCTTTAATTTCAAAGAGTGTGTAATGAGTGCCCTGCCACATTCATAAAACAAACATCTAAGAAACTGGGCATGCATATCCATGACCATCAAAATGCTAGTGGGGAGAAAAAAAAAAAATTCCAGATCGATAGTGATTGGCCACATTGACTGACCTGGAAATAACACGAATTAGAACGCAGCTCGAGTTAGGATAAGTGGAAGCTCAAAATGTTCGTGAGAATTTGCCGAGGTGTGGTACATGCATGAGACCCAATTAATAATAATAATTATTATAATACATTTTATTTATATAGTGCAATTAACACCTACATCCCTCTGAATTAAAGAGCTAAAATGTCACTAGGCAATCAATGACTGGCATCTCCCCTTGTATCTAATCCATTATGCTGTGATGAAGATTCCTGAGAAGTGTTGAATTTCTGGAATAAAAAGTACTTTGATATGTGCTTCCCTTTTACTGTACAACATATGTTGATATACAGTATACCTATGGATATAGATACAGGTGTAGAAAAATGTAAGTGTACAGCAACAACAATTTCTGTCTTACTTAGCCCAAACTCACGCAAGGAATGCCTCAAAGGGATTTAACAGGCTCTGTTTTATGATGACTCCCCAACAATTGACTCCCTAAGAAGATAAAAAAGAGCACTGGAACCATTTAGGTAGAAGGCTGCTTTCATCAGATTGGCCAGACGAGCACTGTCCCAGCTGTAGAATAGCCCAGTAGGGGGCAATTGGCTTGTTGGCTGAGGTCTCAAGGTATAGAAACTTAAAAGTCCACCAGTGGACAACAGATGAAAAGAATGTGCTGACTCTAAAATAAGGTTTATTAAGTACTTTCTGCCGAAAGATCAAATCTTTTTGTGAATCAGTTATTCCATTTAATCCAGTCGCTCAAAGATTCCATTGTTGCTATCACTAAAAAAAGCTATGTAGTCTGGATACTTTCATTATTGAAATCTTGCTGCACGATAATGTTAGTAACACTACAGCTCTGCTGATGACGTGTCAAAAACTCCTCCTTTGGTTCTTTGCCCTTTGACCATGCCCTCCATTGGCAGGCTTCTTCTTTAACTTGGACTCTGCCCAAGCCTGGTATCACATCAGCCAGGAGCCTCCATCCTGGAGCTCCAAGTACCTGGACAGTCATCATTATTTGAGTCAGATAACCCTCCTACAACCCTCATCTTAACCATAGTGTAAATGTGTGGAACTGTGGGGGTCTGTAGGTAGAGTCTATGAGCGTCAATTGGAGTCAATTCCACCTACTTTTAGCTCTTTCTTGAAGGCTCTGGGCTGCAGAAAAATAGTCTTGATTATCACTGCTGAGATATTCTGCAGAGAAGGGTGAAGCTGGCTAGCATGAACATGATTTGCTGAAGTCGACTTTGACTGACAGTTATCCTGCCAATGATGTTTCTGGTCTGCAGGAATATTAAATTTGGGTGCTTGGTTGTGCTAGTGAAGGAGGGAGGATGGCAAGAACTACCCGAGTGATCGCCTGTTCAGTGGGGCACATTAAACTTGCGTTCCGTGCACTTTCTGGGCTGACATTTTTCTGAGCAGCGATTGCAGAGCAGCTGTAGGGAGTGATGGTTGGGGTGTCAGCTGGAAGCTCAGGGGCAGCTGAGAGCTTCATTAAGCCGGTATTGTTCAGTTCAGACGGGGTGCACTCAGGCAGAACGAGGGGCCTGTGGTGTTATCAGCAGCCGTGCAGGCCTGTTGTTGCTTAGCAACAGCTGTCGTTGCAGTGCGACCTTCCTGTCCCATCAATTTGTGAGCGTCAGCGCCAAGGAAACCCAAGTGACTGCTGCCCCCCAGTCGTATCAGGCGCTATAAATGAAAACACCTAAATGAATTAGGAGAAATTACATTGTTCAGTGAGGACAAAGAGATTTATTTACTATATTACATTTATAGTTTGTGAGAGAGATCCTCTTCTTGTTTTGTGGTGTCACTTTTAAAACACCTCAGGTGAATTTACCTCCGGTTTCTCGTGCTGACAGTCTCTCATCTTGAAGCAAGCCAAACTCCCAGGGTGACTAGGTCAGCTGAGCTCTGCTGTACTGTTTGCCCCCTAGGCAGTGGGAGAATCCCAAGCGGTTGGACACTTGGCCTGCTGACTCTGCTGATGTGAATTGAGGCCATGTCAGACAGTGGGACTGCTGGCCTGCTTCATGTGAACGGACACTGTGTCTGACAGCCGAGCGGTGGCCTCGGCACGTGTTCGCTGGCTCTCTATCCTGCCGCCTGGGCTCAAGTCTTACAGCTTTTGCCTTCAGCTACGCTTTAACAGTGAATGTAAATGGAGTTGACTTCAGAGCTGAAGAATGGGCCAGAGTTGGGCTAAGCGCTGTCCATTCTGGAAAGAAGGCAGGTTAAAGGCGTGCTCCTTGAGCTGTAGCAAGATGAATCAAAATGAAGAGAAAAGCACATGACATGCCTGCCAAAAAAAAAGTCACATCAGAAATCAATTTGCATTTAAATTAATGAGGCGTGTAATGAACAAAATGCTATCTGATGTGGGAGAAGCCTCCAAGTGCTCATCTGCAAACCTAATGCAACCAAACTACCTTATCTGACAGAAACAAAGAGGACGCCCTGAAAGAATTCGTTTGCTGTAATAATCTCCGTTTATTAAGTCAGAGAGGCATTCGTTTTTGTTACGTGTGTGCATCACAAAGCTGAGAGCACGGCTATGTGAATGGCCCATCTCTGGCACCACACATTCCTTGTTTCGTTGTGCCAGGCATCACTCTTGAGCTCCTTATAGGGTCTAGACAGGCAATGAGTCCTTACAATTGGTGACATCACTTCTGAAAATGTCAGAGAGCTAAATGCATACTTCTGTTTGATTCAGGTTTACTTTGGGAGAGCCTTAATTTGTGTAATCCCTAGTTAGACCAATGATCCTTGATGGATTCTTTAGACCATTGCCTTTAAAATGAATCATAATTAAAACCCTTCATTATAGGATAGGTGCCCGGCAGTAGCTTTTTCAGTGAAGAGACTTGTGACACGCATGATATGGCCTCTTCTTCTGCAGGCAGCGGTCTCCATTTTTTTGTTTTCATTCTTGGTAAAATTATTGTGACCATGGCAACTATCAGAGAATATGGCCCGTAGTCAGTGCTCAGCTAATCTCAGGTCAGACCCTACAGCGTTATCTCACTGTGCCCTCTCTCGCTCTCAATCTCTTGTTCCACTCTCCATCCTCTGATTTTCTGTCTTCTGATTCCCTCTCTTTGTGAAACCCTTTTATTCGCAGGCGCTCCACTGTCTCCGTGTAACCATGACAGCCAATTATGTGCAATTTTGCTAATAACGTGCATTACGAGGATCCCAAATTATCCACGAGATGCATTTATTCTGGGCTCCCATTTTCATTAATTGAAACATTTTTGAGATTTCAGCTTCAAGTATCACCAAAGCCGTAGTGAGTGTACTGTAACTAGCACATGCATCAAAGTGCATCTAAAAATAAAAATGAAAATGCTCACTCTGTCACAGTAAATGGGCTATTGCTTCCAAAAAGTGCAATATGAGATACAGATTTGGACTCTTGTTTGCATGTGCGTGTGTGCATCTGTGTGGCAAAAATGTCTGAACTGTAAAGCTTGGAGGGCAGGTGTTACTATCTGGTGTTACTATCTGGGTTGTAAGATTGAGCTTCTCTCTAAGTTACTCAACTCTGCTCTATCCCATTCATAAAACCTGCTTAAACCAGTTCAGGGTTTCAGTGGGAACCAACCCTGGATGGGATGCCAGTCCATTGCAGGGTCAACAACATATACAGGGGTATCTGGAAATGCCAGACTGTCTAACACGTATATGAGGTGGGAGAGTAAAACAGGAATACTTGGGGAAGAGTAAGTAAACTAAGTAAAAATGTATTTCTAAAGCACCTACCACAGGCAAATGTCACACCGTGCTGAACAATAAAGCAGAAAAAATTAAATATTAAAAGAAAATATAGAGCAATGACAATACAAAGATCACCCATAGATGATAGCGCTACCCAAATGCCAATCCAAACACATGAGTCCCAAGTTGACACCTGAAAAGTTCAACAGATTCTACTGATCTCAAAGTCAGTGGAAGACAATTCCATAACCTTGGTATATGCAGACTCCAGAGACTGTCAGGAAATTACGTGATGATGATCTGATCCACACTCGGCCAAAATGTGTCCACTCCAGAAAAAAAAAAGCCAGATAATATCCAGTTCTCACCAACCAAACGACTGTGCTTTCCCCCGGTCCGGCATCCACTCCATTCCCTTTGAGGCGGAGAAACCGGAGCATACCAGAGGTGAGCAGGTAATTCCAATAGAAGCAGTGGGATAGATGATTTCTGTTCACCCAGGTCATAACCCATCAGTTCTTTGTCAGCAACTCGAATGTCAAAGAGTGAGCGGCGATCACACCAAAGCAAAGAACTGGATACATTCACAAATGAGCAACCAAATGCAAGTAGAACTGAGAGCGACAGACAGCAAGTGAGGCACAGGCGCCATCTTGTCCAGCCCAAAAAAAAAAAAAAACTCCACAAAGATAATCACCAGTGGTGACTGTTTGCCTGACTAAATTTCATTAATAAGCGACAATCTCCTGGTCTGTTTTCACCCTATGACAATAATCCTTAGAAACGTGTTGTGTCTCAACAAAGTATCTCTACAAGGTATCCATCCATTAAATTATCCAACCGGCTATATCCTAACACAGGGTCACGGGGGTCTGCTGGAGCCAATCCCAGCCAACACAGGGTGCAAGGCGGGAAACAAACCCCAGGCAGGGTGCCAGCCCACCGCAGCTCTACAAGATATGTGCATTAGTAATGTACATTGTGTGTAGACATTTTGTATCTGCATGCATGTTGTTAACACTGGTCAACGTTGTGTGTGCATGAGGAGCCCAGCGTCTGCTTGAGGTTTTCAATGTGTATGTAAATTTATGAGTGAGATGCCAATTTTGTGCATCAGGTGAATTCTACTCTACATTTGTTATGCATTGCTTTCTACCTAATGTAATGTTGCAGACACACTTGTGTAAACACTGAAATTGTGTTCTAAGGATACTGTCAATTATATACGCATGATAAGGAGATTGATTTATGCTGACAACAAGGATGGGTGAGGGTGTGGCACAGTTTTTATTATGGCTTCCGCTTCCACCCTTAAAGTGGAGAATAAAGAACCTGAGAGAAATTTTTGTATCTGAACGCATACACACAGTAGTGAGCGTTTGCCTGACGGGCTTTGTCTACTTGACGTGCCCAGTGTGTGTTTGAATTGTGCTCCCAGTTGGGCACATCTATGTTAATTCCTGAGATGCTGTGTCTTGTAAATGAATTAGTCAAAGGACTGTCAAGCATGTGCACATGGGGAACATCTTCAGGGCTTCAAAAAGGTAACCGCCCCATGTAGAGTGGGGGCACTTACGCTAACTCCATATGCTTTTCACACCACAGTTCCAATGATGCCTGACTTATTTTTCACTTCCATCAAGAAGACCGACCCTTCTGGGATGCCAATATAAATTCTGCATTGCCAGTGGAAGTTGAGGACCATCCGCAAAAGCAGATGGATTGATCCTTCACCATGTGTTTTGTTTGGCTGAATGCTCCACCATTTTGCACCCTTGTGTGCTATTTATTTTCATAATTTTTTGCATATAATCATAAAACCGGGATTACCACCTGGCTACCCCTTTTTGTTCTCCGTGTCTCCAATTCAGATCACTAGACATAAAAAGTGTTGAAGTCTCAGCCGGAGAAAGAACACACATTTTCTAATAGCAAGAATGTGTTTAAAACAAAAAGCAAAGAATATAGAGAACTGAAAACTTGTATTAATGTAATCTCCATTTCCATTAAAATGAATCATGTTGTACTAGTTAGCTTTAGGCTATGAAAGAGTTAAATCATTAAAGGCTCATGCCTGTATTTTTTATTTTTTCTTAATGCATGGAAAACCACCATTATCTACCAGCTGTAGGTCAGGAATGTGAGAAGTGATTTAGTGAACATTGAGGGAAGGTCGTTCCTTGCTAACTATGTTTTGGTTTTACAAATAATGGTGGCAGCTAGGGGCAGAAAAGCATATATTTCAGATAAAGCATGGGAAAACATTTGTGGTATGAATAAACTTTAGGAATGAAGGATTTGTGTTTTTGGAGTCCAAAAATGATGAAAAATGTTCAAGCGCAAAAGAGATACTGATAAGAATTGCAATAAATGTAAGGTTCGCCCAAGGAAAGGAGCTCACTTCATTGAACTGAGACGACTGTGTGCATCTTTGCAATAAAGTCTGTTCTGCTTGTCGATCTTGAGTCTTCAAGTTTTTACTCTGAAGAGAGAGAGCGATCCATTCTCCACAACAAGAACAGCAAGGAACGACAGTTTTTTTTGCCTATCAATAAATGATCTGTGGTAATGTTAAATAGGGGTTGTATCTCAGGGCTTTGATCCATCAAGTGATGCTTACTTCCTGTCATTGTTCTCCTTTATGCCAGAACGGGAGGAGTCAAGGTGATAACAGAAGTGATGTAATTTGTTTTCTCCACTTTATGGGTTGATGCGGAAGCCATGTTACAAATTGTGTCATACCCTCACCTGTCCCTGTTGTCACCAAGACACATGCATGTGTAATTGACAGCATCTATAGACACAACTTCAGTGTTTGAAAAAGTGTTTCTACAAGACATGTGTACATTTGGTAGAATGCAGATTGTGTGTTTGTGTGTGTGTGATTGTGCATGAAGTGAGTTGTTCACACAAATAAAATGTTGCCCGAGGTGCACATTGTCTGATGAGTGGTGGACGTTTGTGTGTGTATTTGCAATAATTGCATTTGAATACCATTGTGTGTACACACCTTGAGTTCCATTGTGTCTACTCAGTGTGGTCTGCCTGAGTGTGAGTGCCTTACACTCCTCAACAATCCATCTATTTACTTTACTTTGTGAACTGTCATGCCTGTAGATCCATGAACAGACAGCTGACCCCCGGCCCATGTCTGCTTGCTTGTAATTACACAATCAAAGAAAAATCCTTTTGTCTTGAATTGTATGTCAACTCAGAGCCTCTCCCACTTTAAGATGAGCCACCTTCAGGCTTCTAAGTGGCAGACCTGCATTCTAGCAAACGATTCTAGAGAAGCTGCCCTCAGGGTTCTTCCAGTTCAGTCCAGTGCACAGGCCCAGCTGGGCAGCCTCCTAACTGCAGGCACAGAAAAAAGGGGCAGTGAGCCATTACAAATGAGAGCCATCTATTTCAGCTTTTCGCTCGGCTGTTCTCATTCTGTGGGCGGACACCAGTGTCTGCTTCTCTCACTGTCTTGCTGGCTATCATTCTCTGGCTTATTTTGTGATATACGAGAAAATCACAAATCTATAGTTACACGTGAGCAGTTCATAGAGAAAGCTTCTAGGTCATTTTGATTTCACAGATGACGTCATGTCCATTTTAGTGCCCCCTCGTCAACCTCCCTTCACATGGAAATATTCCTGTAGAGAACTAATATTTTCTGGTGATTTCCAATCTGCTTGATGGCTCAAGGCAGTTGGAGGCCATGCAAGAGTGAGCAGGCTTCAGCAGTCATGAAAACAAGGCTTGAGGAAACTGAAGACGTGCAGTGCCTGCATGCCATCGACAATGGGTGAAAAATGATGGGCTGAATCTGCCATTAGGGAGTGTGTCCATCACTCCACCTATCCACTCTCTTAGGCCAATACAAAGCTGTATGGAGCTTAAAGGAATACTCCACCCAAAAATGATATTTTTTATATGTTGCTTACCGCTTGTAGTGGTGGTTGAGAAAAAAAATTTGATGTCATGTTTTTGTGTGGAATGGACATAGGAAAGTTTCTGATGGATAGTCATCTATGGAGACCAATGCTGGATAACAGCAAACAATATCAAAGATGTCCAAGAAAAAAATAAATCTCTTAAACATATGCAGCTTTACTAAAATATTGTCAAATAAACCCTTTTAAGAAAACGCTGTCCTGAACAAAGATGAAACGCACTCAAATGCAAACGAGCATTTGAATTGAAGATCAACCTCCTGTTGTTACATTTATATTCATAGCTGTGAGTCACAACTGGAGTACCTCGGAATTATTTAGAAGTGGTCTGTGAAACTGCATCGTTGAATTGACCTTCAGCTTTTTAAAGTATAAAGCAAAATATCTTTCTGATAATGTTTTTACTCTTCTTTAACTTTGAGTCTTTAGTGATTGATGTGTCTCAATGCATTTTGCAATGTTATTATTGCACGGTGTAAGCCAATGAATAAGCTATTACTGTGATAAAGCCCTGACCAATGAATGAAGTGCAAGGCGGGTCTTTAGTTCAAATGTTTGGTCATATCCAAGAAATATAACAAAAAAGTTTGGGTCACCAGCTGTTGACCCCGAATAATTGCAAAGAAAAAAAATATCGACAATTTTCAATAACATCAAAAGAATGTCTTTTCAGATGTGAGTTCAGGACAGAATTGGTTCAAAATGTGAGAGATTGAATAATCTCAGTCTAGGAGGGTGAACAACAGATGTGATGTCAGTGGTGGAAAAGCTGTCAGTCTTCTGTTCTGCAAAGGGAGGAACAGAGAAGGCATTAGAAAACAGTGCCACCCTCTGGTTCGACAGGTTATTTCCATCACCAGAGGCCTTAGGCTGCCTCCAATGCAATGTGCGTGACAGTACATTTCACTTTAGTTCATCCATCCATCATCCAACCCGCTATATCCTAACTACGGGGTCACGGAGGTCTGCTGGAGCCAATCCCAGCCAACACAGGGCTCAAGGCAGGAAACAAACCCTGGGCAGGGTGCCAGCCCACCTCAGGGCGTGCACACACACATACACACCCACACACCAAGCACACACTAGTGATAATTTAGAATCGCCAATGCCGCCGTCCACTTTAGTTCACAAAACATTTTTCAGAAGGGGTTTGTTTAGCAGTACTTTAGTAAAAACGCATGTGTTTGGTCCGTTGTAAGCATACGACTGGATGCCTCTTGGATTATGTGACAGCAACAATATGTCATTTTTTTCATGGACATTTTTGATATTATTTGTTGTTGTCCAACATTCTTCACCATAGATTCATATTCTATCAGAAAACTCTGTTATCTCAATTCTGTATAAAAACATGAAATGAAAATTTTGTCCATTACTGCAACCTACACTGCTTATAAAAAGTATCTACCTCCTTGAAGGTATACTCATTGTATTATTATGCAACATTGAATCATAGTGGATTTGATTTATTTTTTGGCATTATTTAAAAGACTCTTAAAATGGAAAGACTTTACTGTCAAAAGTGAAAACATATCTCTGCAAAGTTGTCTAAATGAATTACAAATATAAAACACAAAATAACTGATAACATTACTCAACCCCTTCGAGTCAGAACCTTTGGCAGCCATGACAACCTTCAGTTCAGTGTGTGTGCACAGGTCTCTGTCAGGTTTGCACTTCTATACACTGACATTTCTTCCCATTTTCTTAGCAAATCTCCTTCAGCTCTGCCAGGTGTCATGGTGATCATTAATTAAAAGTCCTCTTTAAATCCATCCACAAATTCTCATGGACTGAGATCTGGACTCTGACTCGGCCATTCCGGGACATTAACATTATTGCTTTTAAGCTATTTGGTTTTATGCTTGGGGTTGTTGTCTTGCTGGGAAAGAAATCTTCTCTCAAGTTGCAGGTTTCTTGTAGATGTCATCAGGTTTTCCTCCAGGATTTTCCTGTATTTCCCTACATTCATTTTGCCCCCTACCCTCACAATTCCTCCAGGGCCATCCTCAGACAGGCATCTCCAGGATGTGAAGCTACCACCATCATGCTTCAAGTTGAGAACAGTGTGCAATGTTCAAACATGGTGTTTAGTCAGATGACCAAAAACCTCAATTTTGGTCTCATCAGACCATTGAACCTCCTAGCTAACTTCAAAAGGTCTCCCATGTGCTTTCTGGCAAACTCTAGCCAAGATGTCATGTGTATTTTTTTTTAAAGTGGCTTTCTCTTTGATGCTCTCCCATAAAGCTGTGACTGGGGAAGCACCCGAACAACAGTTGATGTCTGCACCATCTTTCCAATCTCAGTCACTGTAGCTGGCAAATCCAACAGAGTTCTCACAGGCCTCTTGCTACTTCCCTCACTCATCATCTTCTTCCACAATCACATAGTATTTGAAGGCATCCTGCTCCATGCAGATTTACAGCTGTGAAATGCTCTCGATTTCTTAATGATTGATTTAACTGGATTCTAAGGGATATTCAGTGACTTGGTTATTTTCTTGTCTCCATCCCCTTACTTGTGTTTTTTAATCACCTTTTCACAGAGTTGCTTGGAGTTTTCTTTTGTGTTCATCGTGTAGGACAGACCACCATACTGACTCGCCACAAGCTGGACCTCCTACATACAGGTGCATTTAGATTACAATCAGTGGAAACCCCAGATAGGTGATCTTCTTTGAGCTAACTCTTTTGAGTTGAGCATTCATTGTAACCTATTCTGGTGTCATTAAACATAAGGCAGGCCTCTCTAGACATGCGTACACACTCCCTCATAAGGCATGCCAACTGACATCTGTCATAAGTAAAGAGACCAGAATTCCCAAAAAATCCATATGGATGTGGCTAAAATGGGGAAAGTTCCCTCACACACAGAGTGAATTGAACCCAGGGCTCTGATGCTACAGGGTGTACGGGTGGAAAACATTTACACAATGAGCCTGAATACGGGTTCTTGCAAGTGACAAGGCTTTCAAAGTGAGGTGAGAGGCTGATGTTAAATAGGAGCAGAGACTGTCAAAGGGTCTCACCATATACAAAATGTGGCTTCTTCAACCAAAAGATGACAAGAAAATGTTGAGAAAAATGAAATAAGGAAAAACAAAACACAAAAAAGGTAAAACAAAGCAAGCACTTGCTGTCTGATATGTATATTGTGTTAGTGGATCTACTTTTTGTGTCTATGTATACTGTTAACCATTATGTGTGCGTATGCGCAGGGATATAAGTTTTCTGGGTAATACAAAAAGTAATAAAAAGAAAAACATGGAAAGGGTTATTGTACTGTGTTTCTTAATTTTATATAAGGTTGAATGTTGTAAGACACAACAACTGGCGATGAGGTTTACATGCACCCTTGTTTCACCATACTATCGAACCTAAAACTGAATTTGTACAGAGCTATTTCAAGAAAACAACGGGGAGAAACAAGCATCGAAAAGCAGGTGCATCTGCAGGAGTCTCTTTACCTAGGATACGCAGCGCCAAGAAGGGCTGTGAGTAAAACAAATTAAATAACCGAAAAAAGTGAACAGAGTAGAGAGGAAAATGTCTGGTTGTGTGGGGAAAATGGACAGTTTTGATAGTTCAGTGGAGGACTGGGCCACGTATGTTGAGAGACTAGAACAGTACTGCCTGGCGAACGAGATTAATGACGGAAAGAAAGTTGCCGTGTTACTTAACTTAATGGGAGCTAGAACCTACAACTTGCTTCGCAGTTTAGTGGCACCAGCCAAACCAGCCGAGAAAACATTCAACCAAATAGTGGAAGTCCTGCAAAATCATTTGAACCCTAAACCGCTTGTAATTGTAGAGCGTTTAACCAAACAAAGCTAGAGACTGGAGCAGAACCGAGAAGACTCGCAGAGCACTGTGAATTTGGAAAAAACTTGTCAGATTCTTTAAGACACAGGCTTGTGTGTGGATTGCACAATGAAAATATACAGAAACGACTCTTGACTGAGTGTACATTAACCCTGCCTCGAGCTGCAGCAGAAGATCGTGACAGGGTGTAGCACACATAAGTTGGAAGCGACACACGCGAGAAATGCGCCCTGCTACAGATGTGGTAAAAGGTCACACAACGCTTCGGAGTTCTGGTTTAAAGACAAAGTGTGTCGTCAATGTCAGAAACCAGGGCATATTCAGAAAATGTGTAAAACCCGCCTACGTGACAAAAAGTTTGCAAAGAATAAACAGAAACATAAAAATGTGCACGAAATGAATACTACCACATCAGACTCATCTGAACACGAGTTGGCTTGCTTTGATATCTATGCACTTAAAGAGGCTGACAGAGGAATCTTGTGGGTGTCCCTTGAAGTGGAAGCCGTGCCTTTTAAGATGGAGCTGGACACAGGATCAGCCCTGTCAGTGATCTGCTATAAGGATTATAAGGAACATTTTGCACATTGCATCCTGGAGACAGACCCTGTGATGTTGAAAACATATACTGGTGAGAAAATAGAACCCCTGGGAACAATTAATGTAAATGTGAAATATACAGGGAAAACACATACATTGCCACTTTATGTAATTTAAAAAGGGGGTTTGCCACTGTTGGGACGTGAGTGGCTGAAGAAAATACAGTTGGATTGGCAGTCAATCAAAGCCATGCAAACCTTAGAAAAGTCAAGCAACCAGTCCATAAATAACAGTTTTAAAGAGCTACTTTCACAGTATGTACAGGTTTTTCAGGATGGCATTGGCACATTAAAACATATGAAAGCCCAGACTGTATTAGAAGATAATGCAGTGTCAAGGTTTCACAAGGCAAGGCCAGTGTCATATGCCCTACGCCCCAAAGTAGAAGCAGAATTGCAAAGACTAGAAAAGGACGGCATACTGACAAAAGTAGAATGGTCTGAATGGGCGACACCAATTGTGCCAGTTGTTAAGGGTGATGACACTGTGCGCATATGTGGTGACTTTAAGGTGACAGTGAACCCAGTGTTAAAAACTGAACAATATCCCTTACCCCGTATAGATGATATCTTTGCATCTCTGGGCAAAAGAGAAAAGTTTTCAAAAATTGACCTTGCACAAGCATACCTACAAATGGAAGTAGAGGACTCATCTAAAAAGTATTTGACTATTAACACTACTAAAGGCCTGTACCAGTATAACCGTTTGGTTTTTGGAGTTGCTTCAGCACCAGCCATATGGCAGAAGGCCATAGAACAAGTCTTACAGGGCATTCCTGGCACTCAGTGCTACCTTGATGACATTCTTGTTACAGGTGCTGATGAACGAGAGCATCTAGAGAATCTAGGAAAAGTCCTGAATAGATTAGCAGACTTTGGCTTGAGAGTCAACAAAAATAAGTGTGAATTTTTCAAAAATTCTATTGAGTATTGTGGACACCAAATTGATAAAGAAGGCTTACATAAATGTAAAAAAAAATTGAAGCTGTTCTGAAAGCACCAAAACCCCAAAA
This sequence comes from Polypterus senegalus, assembly GCF_016835505.1. Classification (NCBI taxonomy): domain Eukaryota; kingdom Metazoa; phylum Chordata; class Cladistia; order Polypteriformes; family Polypteridae; genus Polypterus; species Polypterus senegalus. Next base: position 11,339,183 of record NC_053167.1, read on the forward strand.
TGTATCTCAATTGCGGTCATTTTTGGGACTGGTTAATTATTATCACAAGTTCCTTCCAAATCTTTCAACTGTTTTGCACCCTTTAAATGGTTTGCTATGTAGTGAAATAGCATGGTGTTGGACTAAAGACTGTGAGCGTGCCTACAAAGAGGCAAAATCTCTTGTAACATCTGACAATGTGCTAACTCATTATGACCCCAACTTGCCACTCCAGCTTGCATGTGATGGCTCTCCTTATGGTATTGGTGCTGTATTGTCACATAAGTTCACTGATGGGATGGAACGGCCATTGCCTCAAGATCCTTAACTCCAGCAGACCGTAATTATGCCCATATTGATAGAGAAGCCCTTAGTTTGGTTTGGGGAGTTAAGAAGTTTAACCAGTATTTATATGGGAGACATTTTACCTTGCTGACTGATCATTGGCCATTGTTGTCCATCTTTAATCCGTGTAAGGGTGTCCCAGGTATGGCTGCTGCACGACTTCAACAATGGGCATTATTTCTTGGAATCCACACTTACAATATTGCATTCAAAGGCACAGAGCATCATGGTAATGCTGATGGACTGTCGTGGCTTCCATTGGAGTTATCACAACCCAGGAATTTAGTGGAACCAGTAGACATGTTCCAAATGGCTCAAGTAGACTCATTGCCAGTCTTGTGCTCTGACATCCAGCGAGAGACACGCTGCGACCCAACACTTTCTAAAGTTTATGAAGTGACAATTAAAGGCTGGCCATCCAAGGGCAATGCAACTTAATCAACCTTCTCATCACGACGTGACCAACTGTCCGTAAGTTAAGGTTGCATTTTGTGAGGCACATGTGTTATAATTCCACCAAAACTTCACACCAAGGGCACTTAGGGTTGGTAAAGATTAAGAACTTGGCTCACAACTATGCCTGGTGGCCGGGCATTGATCACTAGCTGGAAGACCTCACAAACACATGTAATGGGTGCCAGCAGACTCAAAGGTCACCAGTGTCTGCACCACTTCACCCCTGGGAATGGCCCACCACCCCATGGCAGCGCATACACATTGACTATGCAGGCCCATTCTTTAATAAGATGTTTCTTATTGTTGTAGATGCCCACTCTAAGTGGCCAGAGGTTTTCTGTACCACTAAAGCAACTTCCATAAAGACTGTGGAACTCTTACGTAACTTGTTTTCACATACAGGAGTACTAGAATAAATAGTAAGTGATAATGGTAGTCAGTTCTTATCTGAGGAGTTTAAAACCTTCCTCAGGAAAAACACATTACCACAGCACCATACCACCCTGCAACGAATGGTCTTGCTGAGCGTTTCGTGCAGTTCTTCACAGAGTCCATTAAGGCAATGTCATCTGAAGGAATATCACTACAACACAAAGTGTTCAAGTTTTTATTGGCTTATCGTAACAGCACCCATTCGACTACCGGACAAACACCTGTAATGCTTTTTCTAGGCCGTCCCCTGAGATCCCGCCTTGACTTGATGAAACCTGACCTACGTAGGCATGTCCAACAGAAGCAGGCCACCTGGAATCAGAGTCAAAAGTCACAAACCCTGCGCACCTTTTGTGCAGGTCAGAGAGTTTTGGCTCGCGATTATCGTAACAGTGATCGGTTAAAGGCAGCAAGGTGTCATTGCCTCACAGACAGGACCACTGACTTATACTGTAGACATTGGGGATGATGTTGTCTGGCGTCGACATACAGATCAATTGTTAGATGCTACTCCTTCTGACAACCACCAACAGGAAGAAATTGCACAGCCAACTTCATTGCAAGGCAAGACTGTACCAGAGTGTGATGGTCAGGAGTCCACCATCACCACAGACAACCAGGAAACAACGCAACCTGACAGTCAGGACTCAGTTGGTAGTTCTAGCTCAATATGCACTAGACATTACCCTGAAAGAGTTAGGAAACCTCCTAAAAGATCTGAATGTTAAATTTTATATGCTGTTATAGTTAAAAATATTTGTGAGAATATATACATATATTTTTTTTTGATATAGCTTCAGTGCTGCGTGGGAGGAATTGTTATGTATATTGTGTTAGTGGATCTACTTTTTGTGTGTATGTACCATTATGGCCATTATGTGTGCGTATGAGCAGGGATATAAGTTTTCTGGGTAATACAACAAATAATTAAAAGAAAAACATGGAAAGCGGTTATCGTGCTGTGTTTCTCAATTTTATATAAGGTTGAATGTTGTAAGACACAACACTGTCCTACTATTATGTGATTGTCAAATGGAGTGGAATGCTTACTCCCCCACTGTCCCCCACTGTACTTATACCCATCTCTTCACCCTCTTGCCAGTCAAACATTTGTTCTGCCTAACCCTACAACTTCCAACCAGTGTCCTTTAAACTAGGGTTGCTTCCATTTCAGTATTCCAAAGCCTTCCCAAGGTCAGGAATGTCCCTTTAAAGTCCTGGGCCTGTTCCTCTAGAGCTTCTTCTCTTTCTGGTAGCTAATTTTGGATCTGGATGTTGCCCACCCTGGGCCGTCAACAGTTGTTTGGGACCAATCCAACCAAAGCAACCTCGTTTAGAACCCCTTGCCATTAGTTATAATGGAGCAGTGGAGTGGTGCACGAGTGTTCACTGTGAAAGCCTTTTATAAGAATGGTGATAATGTGACTTTTGCACAAAGGGAATTTCGGCATCCTTACCAGTTAGGACATCATGATTGCGTAATTTTGAAGAAACGGGTTCAGCATTAAAAAAAGAAGTCCCCAGGTGTTGTTCGAATGGCCCGCACACCAGAGAATATTGATGCTGTTCAAGCTGCCATTATGAGGAGCCCTCAGAGCTCCGTTTAACAACACTCATCATCAATACAGTTGGGGCAATGAAGCGTGCAAAGAGTATTGCCCGAGTTGAAGTTCCACCCCTACAAATTACAGATTGTGCAGGAACTCAAACACAATGTCCACGTGTTGCATCAACAGTTTTGTGAACAATTATTGACTAAAGTAAACGAGGACAGCGATTTCATTAACAACTTGTGAATGTTGGACAAAGCCCATATTCATCTTAAAGGATATATTAACAAACAGAATTTCCACATGGTGGCACAGTGGCACAGTGGTAGTGCTGCTGCCTCGCAGTTAGGAGACCCGGGTTCGCTTCCCGGGTCCTCCCTGTGTGGAGTTTGCATGTTCTCCCTGTGTCTGTGTGGGTTTCCTCCGGGCGCTCCGGTTTCCTCCCACAGTCCAAAGACATGCAGGTTAGGTGGATTGGCAATTCTAAATTGGCCCTAGTGTGTGCTTGGTGTGTGGGTGTGCTTGTGTGTGTCCTGCGGTGGGTTGGCACCCTGCCCAGGATTGGTTCCTGCCTTGTGCCCTGTGTTGGCTGGGATTGGCTCCAGCAGACCCCCGTGACCCTGTATTCGGATTCAGCGGGTTAGAAAATGGATGGATGAATATCCACAATTGGGCACAGGAAAATCCCTTTGAGCTTCACCAGCATCCATTACATAGCACCAAGGTTTACAGCATGGTGTGCTGTGTCATCACATGGTGTCAGAGGCCTTTATTTTTTTGAAAATGACGAGGGCTTTGCAACCACAGTTACATCCAATCGGTATGTTGCTATTCTAGAAACCTTTTTTGTGCGCAGGTTACAAAACTTCGCACATATGAGTATCGAAAACATGTGGTTTCAACAGGACAGAGCCACTTCTACTACTGTCTGACAATCGATGGCTGCTATTCGACGATTGTTTGGAAGGTGCATCATTTCATGTGACGGTGACATTCCATGGCTCAGAGATCCCCAGATCTCACTGTTTTTGATATTTAAAGCGAAGTGTACTGCACACATCATTGCTGAACTAAAAAGGAGGATTGAAGAGGAGATCGTTGGCATTCCTATTGACATGTTACGTCAAGCAATGCAGAATTTCCAGAACAGGCTGTTAGAATGTGTGCGGAGAAATGGACAACACACTCATGATGTTATCTTCAAAATATAAAAAGAATATTGAATGAATATTGATTACCATCATTAATTGCATATCCTGTACAATAAATGTCATCATTAAATGTATTTTTTAATGTGTTTATAAGTGCATTGAAAGTCAATTGAAAATTTCCTGTTTCACTGTGCCACCCTGTATTAGAAACAAAAATCTCACCAAGTGCCCTGGACGACCTCCAGGCTTCTGGCATCCTAACACAGACAGCAGGGCCACACCTTTCCATTTCAGAATGATTTGGTACAACCTATTGGTCTGAGGGCACCTTCTGCCAGTTTCCATGGACCTCTCTCTCATTGCAGTGTTCTCAGAGGAATTACAATTTAAGACAAAATAGCTTACTTCCTACTTTTTCGTCATGTTTACCCATACTGGTAGCTGAACTAGTAAACATCATCAGCATGGGTTCCTATTTTCAAGTATGTTTCCCCTACCCCTTGTCAGTTTTATGCCAAAGCCCTCTTGTGAGCCAGGCAGCTTGCTATAGTGGGTTCAGGGCAAAGTGTAGGTCGCGCAGGGATGAGTCTTTGACGCAAGATGAGTGTTCCTCTGGGCATCCTTAAAGGAAAAAGTGTACTCTTAATGATTTCAGCTCTGCCCTTATGTTGGCACACACAAAATTCACAGCTGCCTGCCCTTTGAGACCTGACATTAAACCTAGCAGGGCTGATGAGGTCATGGACCTCAGGCACCATGATGTCAGAGACAGAGTGTGAATCATGGATTGACACACATGCCAGGGGACAAGGAGGCCTTGTGCCAAGTGAGTTGTGCAGCCCCTCCTGAGTGGACACTGGTGAGTCACAGAAGGGAAATTAAATTTTTGTGTGCCAAGTGGCCACTCTGTGGGCACTCTCTCTGTATGCTTGTGGGCACAGGGTAAGTTGGCCAAGGTCAGGAATGCCTCTTGTATATTTACAGGTGAATTTAAAAATTAGAATATTGTAAAAAATGTCATTTGCTTTTGTCATTTATTTCTAAAAGGTAAATCTTAGCATATGCTATATAAATTACAAGTGAAATATTTAATGGAGATGATTATGGCAGATACTGTACCTCAAGAAAATCAGAACTCCAGTGCCTCAAATTATTAGAATTTCTTATTCACGTTTAAGTAAACTGCTATTTGAATATTTTAAATATTGTGTATCGCTCGGTCTAGGTCAGTATATGCAACCAAAATTATGGGGAAGGCTGCTGACTTGACAGTTGTTCAGAAGACAATCATCAACACCCTCCACAAGGAGGGTAAGCCACAGAAGGTCAGTGTTGAAAAGAATGGCTGTTTGTAGAGTGCTGAATTGAAGCATATTAATGGAAGTTGACTGGTAGGGAAAAATGTCGTAGGAAAAAATGCAGAAGCAACAGGGATGACTGCAGCCTTGACAAGAATTTTTGAAGAGTAGAGGGGTACAGAATCCAAGGTGTTTGAAGTTCAGGTGTGAAGTTTCCGCAATCTGTGTTGATTTGGGGCACCATGACATCTGCCAGTGTTGGTCCACTCTGTTTTATCAAGTCCAAAGTCAGTGCAGCCATCTACCAGGAGATTTTAGAGCACTCCATGCTTCCATCTGTTGACAAGCTTTATGGAGATGCCAATTTTCTTTTCCAGCTGGACTTAGCACCTGCCCACAGTGCCAAAACTACTGTCAAATGGTTTGCTGACCATAGTATTACAGTGCTTGATTGGCCTGCCAACTCACCTGACCTGAACCCCCAATCTATCTGGTATTGTCAAGAGGAAGATGAGACACATCTGACCCAAAAATACAGATGAGCTGAAGGCCAATATCAAAGCAACCTGGGCTTCAGTAACACCTCAGCAGTGCCACAAGCTGATCGCCTCCATACCATGCTGCATTGATGCAGTAATTTGTGGTAAAGGAGCCCCATCTAAGCATTGACTGTATAAACGAACATACTTTTCAGAAGTTGGACATTTCTCTATTGCAAATCCTTTTTTTATTTGATCATAGTTTGAGATACTGAATTTCTGATTTTCATGAGCTGTCTGCCATAATCATCAACATTAAAACAAAAAAAGGCTTGAAATATTTCACTTAACTGTGTGTGTAATGAATCTTTCTTTATATATAATATGCTACCATGGCTGTCTGTTTGTCTGTCCAGGATTTTAAATCACCTGTAGCTTGCAAACTGTTTGACCTATTGACCTGAAATTTGGTACACATATACTACATGATGTCTACTATCCACTTTCAGAGTAATGATTGACCTCCAGGGTTATTCCTCTTTTTATTTTTATTTTATTTTATTGTAGAATAAACTCTTGGCAGTGGCCAGCAGGGATGCTGTGTGGCGCATGTGTACGGGTGCCGTTCTCATCCCTACCACCTTCGCCAACTCTTCCCCGACCTCTTCATATCTTAAATCATTCTTGAGGCAGATTGAAGACTTAAGTGCCAGCTTAAGTGAAAAATTAAGGAAAATGTACTAAGTAATTGCAACACAAACACTGACTTGATCAGTTTTAATGTGAAAAGATGCCAACGAAAGAAGAGAAGAAGCGGTCCGCTAGGGTGGAGAAAAGAAGAGCTGCTCTGGAAGCACAGCAAGCACATCAACCTCTGAGCAAACGAATGCTAAACGTACAGAGAAAGAAAGAGTATGAAAACTAGGCACCTCTGTACACTGATAGAAAAAGAAAACACTAATTGTTGGACACAAATTTCAACCTGCTTCATTGCTGAAATAAAAATAGATAGATAGATAGATAGATAGATAGATAGATAGATAGATAGATAGATAGATAGATAGATAGATAGATAGATAGATAGATAGATAGATAGATAGATAGATAGGCATTATGCAGGTGTATTGTTGTTGCAAAGGAGTCCTCATAGAGTTTCTTGACACACTTCTGCTAAACAATTTGTTTGCTGAAAGTCCTCAGTGTTAGTGTGTCAGAGAGAGAATGCACAGCATTGTTAATGGCACTTTGGCATTACTACCTCTTGGAAGTTCAGGAGTGCGCATGTTAACTGAGCCTGTCCTCTTAATCAGCTTATTAATTCGTTGGACCTCTCTTGAAGTGATGTTACTGGCCCAAAAGCATTCAAACTATCTATTATAAATGAACACAGTCTCCTGCTCTGTTCTTTCTTTTAGAGTTCCTCCAGCCTGTTATTAATGTGGACCCCTAAGTACTTTTACCATTTCACAACCTCCACTTCCACTCTCTGAATAGTGACTGGACACTGAGGCTCTTTGGTGCAGCAAAAATCAATAACCAGTTCCTTGGTTTTGTTGACGTTAGGCAGCCAGCAATTCTTTTTGCACCAAGAGATAATAGCCAATTAGTGCAGAATCATCTGAGAATTTCCACAAGTTACCTGATCTGCTGTTATAATTATAAGCTAAGGTACACAGGAAAAGAAGACAGGCCTGTTCCTTGCGGTGCTCCAGTGTTGCTCACATCGGTATCCGAAACACAGTCTCAACTCTCACAAACTGATAGTCCATTATCCAGTACACCATAGGCTCATCCACCTGCATATCTCTGAGCTTATCCCTTAACAAGGATGGGTGGATGGTATGAGGGCTCTCAAGAAATCAAAAAACATAATCCTCAGAGTGCTGCCAGCTTTGTCCAGGTGAGAATAAGCCTTATGGAGCAGATAGATAATTGTAACTTCCAGTTCTATCTTTTTCCAATAGGAAAAGTGCAGTGGGTCCAAGCAGTCCAGATGATCTTTCACAAGAGGACTTACTTAGTTCAAAGCCAGCCTTTCAACGGTCTTCATGATGTGGGTTGTAAGGGCCACTAAGCTGTGGTCATTAGGTAAATCTTAGTAGCATTGTTTACACATGCACTTGGTCCTGAGACAAGCTTGCCTCGTTTGATGGTTACTTTGAATCAATTATTATTATTATTGTTGTTCAGGCCTTTAATGACCTCTTGGACACAGCCATCAGCAGTGTGTCTGTTTGCAGAGAGAGTTTCAACCACGTCAAAAGGTTTACTTACCTCGGCAGTGACATTCATATCTCTGGTGACTCTTCCTACGAACTCAGTAGATGGATTGGGAGAGCATGGAGGGTCATGAGGTCTCTGGAAAGGGGTGGTGAAAGGGATGTAAAAAGATGAAGATCCAAATCTTTAGAGTCCTGGTGCTTCCTGTTTTGCTATACAGTTGGGAGACATGAATGCTATCAAGTGTCCTGAGACAAAGACTGGACTCCTTCGGTTCTGTGTCTCTTTGGAGTATCCTTGGGTGCTGCTGGTTTGACTTTGTGTTGTGCATTGTTGAGGACCTGAGCAGCTGGACCAGGCCAATGGGAAGCCCATGTAACACCTGGCTGTGGCAGATGATGGTCATTTCCGGAGGGTGGGACTGAACTGCGTGTCTGCCTTGGTGGGTTGCCAACCAGCATCCCAAGCTGTTTCGTTGTGTGGTGGGTGTGACAATGTGCTGTACCAGTCCATGCTCCCCAACCTGACCTGACCTGGCTACTGTTATTATTATTTTTATGTTTGTCTTGGCAGACAATTAATCACTTGACAGGTTTGTCTGAACCTCTGCCAAACAGAAGCTATAGACCTTTAGGGCGTAAAAGCATCAAACTGCAGAGCCATGGAGCCATACATCACCACAGATTTTAGTCTCAGTTTCCTGGCAGAAGTTATTGAATATAATGAGTAGCAGATTCGTGGTAGAATTGACACATCTATACAACATATTAGCCACACTGAGCCCTAATCTTAACAACATTCACCTAACCCTAAATTACCCTAATCGTACTTCCACCAAGAAACTGCAGTGATGTATGTGAGGGCTTAAAAATGGGTTTGGATCGTAAAGTCACCAGGCACCAGTAGAGGAAGATACAGGTTGGAGTCCCAAAAGTAAATGGATGGATACCCCTTGGCCTGAAAAAAGACATTTGGAAGAGGCAGGAGGACAGCAAGGACAAATGCTGAAATGGTGGGAGGAAGACAGTCTAAAGATCTGCTAGGGAAAGAGAAAGAGACAAAGGTAAAGAAGATGTAAAAGAGTACTTGCATGAGGAACTTCAATGGAGTCAAGAGGGTGAGCTGCCCTACCTACCGCTTTTCCTGTTGTGTTGCCTTCACTCTTGTGCACTCATTTGAATAATATTTTTATATATTATACAATTTCTTGCATCATTCTAAGGTTGGGGCAGCAGTGTGGATGCCCAATAATGTTCATGTTACATTGTATTTTTTGTGTTTTATTTTAGCTGTGCAGTGTGTGCAGCACACGAGCGCACTTTGTAAGACTACAATGAACTAATGAAGGCAGGTACTTTATCCTTGAGATAAAGACTACTTTATATTTATTTCTTAAGGTGAATTAAGCAGACATTTTGTCTTCACAATTCTCTTACTGAGGTTGTTCACATGAAACTTGGCTCAGGACTTTTGAGTTGCCATGTACTGGACTGCAGCACAACACCACACTTTACTTGGCTCTCTCCCTCTTGCCGTGACCAGATGGTGGCAGCCGGCAAGTCAGCAGACAGCTGCATTTACTTTCCATATTTTCCCCAAAGGGAAGAACCCCGTTGAAAGAAGCATTAGAATGAAAGTGACATTTTATCTGTTAAAGATACAATTCCAACATACAAAACTACTGTACTTTTGCTGCTCTCTGGACTTAGCTCGACTGCCTGCATTGGCCCCTGGCTCATATGTACAGGTTCTCGGGGGGCTCAGAGACCTTTTCTTGAGAAAAAGTCATGTTTGTGCAGAGTCCTAACTTGCCATTTGCACAGCAAACCTCGGATGTAAAGCGCCGCACCCTGCTTCCCACAACTCAAATAAAAGCCGTCAGGCTGCTGAAACACGGAGACCAGTCGGATCAGGCTATACGTGTCACAGGGAGAGCCAGAGAAGAGGTGAACCTTCATCAAACATGAGGGTCACGTGTACTAACATACACAACAGGCAGCTTTGCAGTGCTTTCTCATGTTACGCTTGGGCTTTATCCACTGCACAAAGGGCCTGTTTGCATGCAGACAGGTGCCCTGCTGATCCTGCACTTTATGAATTCTCTGCAATTAGCTGTCTGGCACTGGGTCATTTCTGTACGGGATAAAAGGTCTTGTGGGACGGAATCCAACAGATTTCTACATCTGCATGTGTGCAAGCCCTACAGAGGTCAAATCCACACAGGGTGAGTCCTACAGACTAGAGATAGGAGACCACTGTTACCTCGCTTGAGTCATAACAATTAGTTGGAACATCAGCCCTGTTGTGTGTATTTCAAACTGTGAAAATGGATTAATGGGAGAGATGAGAAAGTGAGTTAGTGAGTGAGTATGAGTATGTGTGTGTGTGTGTGTCTGAGTTCACTCCCTGAGGAAGCAGAAACCTGAACGATTCCTATGTCTTTCCTAGGGAAGAGAAGGAGAGATGTTTGCTAGATTCAGGGGTTAATTTGGGCCTGGGCTTGCTATATTATATGGAGGTAACAGGATAGCAGTACATAAAGAGATCCGACTTGTCTTTAGACTTAGAAGATAGCATGTTGGCACATGGGTTAGCATTGAGGACTCACAGCTCTAAGGACGAGGATTCCATTGCTCAGTGTCTTTTTCTCCTTGCCTAAATGACTCAATTTTCTTTGTATAGGCCAGGGGTCCCCAACTCTGGTCCTGGAGGGCCCCAGTGGCTGCAGGTTTTCATTCTAACCCTTTTCTTAATTGGAGGCCAGTTTTTGCTGCTAATTTACTCCTTTCCTTTCATTTTAATTGACTTAGTTTGTAAGATTTGTTCCCCTGAATTTCTTTATTGTTCCTCTTAATTGCTTTGTTTCTTTCCTTAAATGGCACCCAAACAAAAATGAAATGTGAAGTGAGTCAGCTAATAGAAGACCAAATAAGTCAGAGCCTCAAACTCCAAGCAATTTCACTCCAACCAGTTGCTTCATTAGGCTCCAGGACCAGAGTTGCGTACCCCTGGTATAGGCCAATCTATCCAACCCAGTGTTTCCCAACCTCAGTCCTGGGGTCACCCCTGTGGCTGCAGGTTTTTGTTCCAGCCAGCTTTTGTTTTTAATTGGACTCCTGGGATAATTAAGTAATGTGTTATTTCACAAGTTCTGTGTTTTGGGAACAATATAGTATGTACCAAGTTTGAAAAATATATATTATGGAAAATACTCAAACAAAAAAGTCTCACAATATTTCACTCACCTTTGGGCTTTCTGACTGCCTTCAAATTGCACGTGTGTGACATGACCCACCCCACAGCCCGGACCCATTGGGTCGGGCGACCTGCACTGAGAGGTTGTGGGCACGGTAGAGAGCGTCCGCGTTGGCCTGCAAGAAACCTTTTCGATAAACAACACTAAAATGATAAGGTTGAAGGTCTAAAAACCACCTTGTGACACAGGGATTAGACTCCCAGTGAAGGGACATCCACTGTAAGGCAGCATAATCCGTCACAAGAGTAAACTCCCATTCCAAAAGGTAGTACCTTAACTGTGTGATAGCCCATTTAATCACCAAGGCTTCTCACGCCACCGCGGCATACTTGGTCTCCCTGTCCAGCAGTTTCCAGCTGAGGTACATAATCGGGTGTTCAGCACCATCGACGCATTGGCTCAACACGGCACCCAGTCCTGTGTCCGATGCATCAGTCTGGAGAATAAAAGGGAGAGAAAAATCATGAGATTTCAAAACAGGTGCTGATGTAAGGGCCAATTTCAAGTCACAGAATGCCTTATCAGCCTTATCATCCCATACCACTTTTAAGGGTGCTCTTTTCTTTGTTAAATCAGATAAGCATGAAGCAATTTCCAAAAAACAGGGTACAAAATGGAAATAGTAACCCGCTAAACCAAGAAATGCTTGAACCTGCCTCTTATTATTGCATGGGGCCAATTAATGATGGTATCTATTTTGGAACATTGTGGTTTAACTGTGCCCCCACCCACCAGGTAGCCTAAATATCTGGCTTCTTTTAACCTAAAAATGCACTTTTTTGGATTAATACAAAGTCCCGTTTTTGCTAGTGTGGAAAACACCATTTTAACCTGCAATACATGTTCCTTCCAGGTGTCGGAATAGATGACTACATCATCCAGTTAGGCTGCACTAAAGGAATTGTGGGGCCTTAGCCATGTATTGACCAGACGTGGAAAAGTTGCCGGTGCTCCGTGCAAACCAAATGGAAGGACCGTGTATTACCAGTGTCCACTAGGTGTACTAAAAGAGGTCTTTTCTTTAGCGGAGGCCGTTAAGAGAATTTTTCAATACCCTTTAGTCATGTCAAGAGCAGTTAGAAAGTGCGCATTTCCAAGTCGATCGAGTAGATCGTCCACTCGCAGCATTGGATACACGTCAAATTTAGAAACCTGATTAAGTCGATGAAAGTCTTTGCAAAATCTCCATGAGCCATCTGGCTTGGGAACTAAGACAATTAAACTAGACCAGGGGCTATAACTTTCTTCAATAACCCTTAAATCTAACATTCGTCTTACTTCCAACTCCACTTCCACTTTCTTTCATAATTGTGTGATATATTCCAGTATATTTGATGTAGGAAGGACCTCATCTTCCCAACCTTCTTTTAACATATCCAATACGGGTTGTCTTCCATATAATAATTCAAAGGGAGAAAACCCTGTGAAAGCCTGTGGAACTTCCCGATAGGCAAACAAAACAAGAGGAAGTAACTGATCCCAGTTTCTTCTATCTGTGGTAACTAGCTTACGTAATATCTGTTGTAAAGTTTGATTAAATCGTTCTACCTAACCGTCTGTTTGAGGGTCATAGAACGACATTTTAAGATGTTTTATTTTGAGTAATTTAGCCACCTCCCTGAACGTCTCCGAAATGAAAGGAGTCCCTTGGCCCATTAAAACCTCCTTGGGGATCCCAACACGTACGAATATCCCTACTAATTCCTGTGCAATGTTTTTGAATTAGCTGAGCGTAAGGGAACAGCTTCGGGGAATCGAGTGGCATAATCTACCAGCACTAAAATATATTTAAAGCCTTTTAACGAGGGTTCTAACAGGCCTACAAGATTGATACCGACTCATTCAAAGGGTACATCTATCGAGGGGAGGGGAATGAGATGAGCACGGTCCCTTCTAGGAATCTGACAAAGTTGGCACTTGGGGCACGGAGCACAAAATCGTCAGACCTCCTCATTAATTCCCAGCCAATAAAATCGGAGTTTAATCGAACATTGCTCTTACATTGTAGCCATTTATAATAGCTGCACCTGTATAGGGAAGAGACAAAATATTAATCACAGTGGCAAAATACCTTTCCCCCTTCATCAGTGAGCAGTCCATAGGCTCGTTGGTGCACGTTGGGGATAGATGGCCAAGTTTGCCACACTTGAAACAGCGTGGCATAGTGTATTGTTTATCCCTTTTTCGGACTGCAGGCACAGGTGGTTGTCAGGAGGGCTCAGGGGCCGCTCCACGTACTTGTTGGGAATGGTGAGAGAACCTTTCTGATCGCCCCAATTTGCAAGCCGACCAGTGACGCTCCATGATTTTTATCAAGGTATCCATATTATCATAACTTTGCCTCCGGATTTGCTGGCCAATCTCATCAGGGAGGGCATGTACAAAGGTCTCACAGGCTAGCAATTCAGCCATTTTCTGGGAGCTGTTAATGTCTGGCTGTAGCCAGAGAAAGACCTTGCTCCAAGCTTTGAATGCTAGTGTTCTGCGTGGTCTTTCTGGGACAAATTTCCACTTCCTCCATTCTCTTGCCTGCTGTTCTGGAGATATGCCAGAGCATTTGAATACTTTGTTTTTGAGAACGTCATAGTTGCCAGCCTGCTCCTCGGTTAAGTCATAATAAGCTCTCTGAGCAATCCCCTTCAAGTAGGGAGCCAGAAGGTACGCCCACTCCAATCTCGGTCATGCGTTTCGTTTGGCGGTGCGTTCAAAAACTAGGAAGTATGTTTCTATGTCGTTGTATTCAGTTAGATAAGTCAGTTGCATTCGTAATGACCGAGTGGTCTCCGTCCAAACTACTGCTGCTGCACAAGCCTGAGACTCCACCAGTTATGTTCGGGTTTCACCCATCTGCAGTTTTAGAGTGTGCAGTTCACTCACAATCGATGATAAGACATTGTTGAGATCTTGCCCTTCTGCCATTTTAAGAACAAAGATCCTGCCGACTACGCCAATTGTGTAAAATACTTGAACAAAAAAAGAGAATCCACAAAGATAAAGTTTTGGGGACCGTCCCTGTATATTGTGCTGCAGACAAAAGGTTACAAAAATGGATCAAAAGCACTGGAAATACAGTAACTGATGACAAATTGGTTGTGACAAGATGGTGTTTATATAGAGAATGTATTATGGGTACAGGAACTGGTTGGCAGGAAGTGACGTTGAGATCGGAAGTCAGAAACAGCGTCATTGTGGAGGAATCGGAAGTGATGTCCATGATGACAGGCAGAAGTGGTGAAGAATGGAGTCGCCGGAAGTGACATCACATCAGCCATTTTGAAATCCGGAAATAGCGGCTAAAAGTTTTCTTCGGTTTTCCTGTTGGGAAAAAAGGTTCAGGCAAGTACCACGTGACAATCCTTCGTCTTGCAATATTTCACTCACCTTTGGGCTTTCTGACTGCCTCCTTTGTGTGACTATATATATTAAAATGTACCAAGCAGTTATATGGGAATAATGTATTTTTTTCTATTTAACAATATTTTCATCTTGATTTTTCATTCTTCTTTTCTAATTAATCCATTATTTACTAATTAGTGAGTCTGATGCTAAAGTACTTGCAGCCTTTGATTATTCCATGTTGTTTGCCAGCGTGTCTGCTCTGCTCATTTTTAATTGTCATTAATAAGACAACAAAGGGGAAAAACTGCACAGAGAAAGGGCAAAATATAATGAAATTAATAAAAGAGAGTTAGGCATTTTAATCTATAGCAATAGCAGAAATATTTATAAATGTCTTATAAATGTAAAAATCATGCTGCTATGCTTTTCTGAATATAGAATAAAATAAAAATAATACCAGTTGAAGGAGATCAGTACTATCAGGTGTTGTCACTGATTAGGAATCTGGTTGGAACAAACACCTTTAGCCACAAGGGTGCCGCAGGACTGAGGTTGGGAAACATTGGTCTAACCAAGTTCAATTAACCTTGATACTATATGGCTCCATGCAAATAGGTCAAATGACATCTTTTGTTAACATTTGAATTGAGTAATTTGCTTCCCGGGCCCTCCCTGCATGCATGTGCTCCCTGTGTCCGCATGGGTTTCGTCCGAGTACTACAGTTTCATCCCAAAGTCCAAAGACATGCAGATTAGGTGCTGTTTCAATCTTAAATTGTCCCTAGTGTTTGTATGTATGTGTGTGCTCTGTGGTGGGCTGGCGCCCTGCCTGCGGTTTGTTTCCTGCCTTGCGCCCTGTGTTGGCTGGGATTGGCTCCAGCAGACCCCCGTGACCCTGTAGTTAGGATATAGTGGGTTGGATAATGGATGGATGGATGAATTGAGTAAAGCCTGGATTTTCTGAGCTGAAATCAAGGAAGATCAATCAAATTTGGCCCCATCATTCCTCATACTGTGATTACTGTCATTGAAAGCACCTCTAATGCTCCACAGTCCACATTTATGAATATGAGTATGTTAAGATCGGAATAATAAAGATGGGTGAAGTAGCCCTGAGTTGACATGTCACAAATTTTGAATTAATGATTTCTTTGATTTCTTATGTGAGAAATTGTTTCAAAAACTGTAAATAGTTTAATTCCTGAAAAAAATTATTGGAATATTTTTTTCCAAAAATGAAGTTGCATTGGCAAAGGTGCCAAATCCACTTTCAATAAAAATGAAGACAAAATGGTGGACTTGAAACTGAGAAATGTTTCCAAGTATATTTCATTTGAACCACTGTTTTAAAGGAAATGCTCAGTATACCTTCTGTTAAAAAATTAGAATGAAGAACAAGAAATTTAACAAATGAGAGAAGAACATTCAGTCCATCAAGAACTTTTTTTATTTAATAATTAGGCTGTTCCAGTATCTCATCCAGATACTTCTAAAAGGTTGTCAAGGTCTGCTTCAAAAACATGATGTTTGTTCTAGATTTGAGGAAAGAAGTGCTTCCTGGTTTGAGTCTTAAATGTATTTCCACTTAATTCCTATTGGTGTCCTGGAGTACATGATTCAATCTTTAGTTGAAAGAATTAAATTGGATCCAATTTATTAATGCTTTTGAGAATTTTGAAGACCTCGATTAGATCCCTACATACAGTAGGCTTGTAACCATATAACTAAAGTGGTTTAAGGCTGTCATAACAGGACATGCCCTTTACTTCCAAGATTCACCTGGTTACTCTCCTCTGCACATTTGCAAGTGCTTTTCTGCTTTCTTGTATTGTGGTGACTGGAACTGCACAGAATACTTACGATGAGGTCTCACCAGTGTATTACTGTTTTCACACAAGCGCGCTTGGGAGTCATTTTATGGGTTTAAATACATCGATGTTCTCGTCAGACCAGTGGCTGGGACTGCCCTCTAACTCTTTCTCTTCTTGCCCTGAAGACCAGCCAATGAACCCTCATCCTAAAGCCACTTCTGGTCCTCAGAAGACAGCCAACACCACTTCCTCTTCTGGTCCTCAAGATCCCACCTCCTTCTAATGTAATTTCCAGTTCCCAGAATGCCATTCTCCCATTACATCACTTCCTGTCTACCTAATATATACATCAACCATTTTGTTTTTCCTTCAGTTCTGTTTTGAGCTCATGTCTGGACTAACCTAACCAACTTTTTTTCAAGTATATGGGGTGGTTCCCCAAGCCTTTCACTTTACCGTGTGTGTTCTTTAACACTGTACAGTCTGAGCATAATATCACAGAATTACATTCAATAGTTTTTACAATATAGCCTAACACTCAATATGCTTTTGTAAATGCTTCTGCACATCACCTAGATGATTGGAACACTGGGTCAATGTAAATGCCATAATTTTTTAAGAGATTGTTTTGTGTAAGACACTGTCTGGCATCTTACATTTATGACTGATGCTAGTTTCCCCCATGTGTAGCACTTTACAATTTTCTGTGTCACACTGCATTTTCTAAGTGTTTATCGAGTTCTGACATTGTTTGTCAGAGTGAACTGTTTTGACACCTCCTGTGTATGTACTATTCCCCCCAATTTTAGTAACATTTGCTAATACCACAGGTTTACTAACTGTACCAGAAGCATTGTCATAATATAAAGAAGAAAACACTCCTGAGAGACTCTACTGTTGAGTTCACACTATGCTTTCAGTAAATTAGGACTCTTCATGAACTAAACATGTTGAAAATGATCAAGGCTCCAGTGTCTCAGGAATGTGATGAGGGCTCCAGGCTTGATCAAGGTGAGTTGATCTGTTTGTGGGTTATGCAGGCCATAGACCAGGGGTGGACAATGTCGGTTTTTGTTCCAACCCAATTGCTTAGTTAGAAACCAATCCTTGCCAGTCTCAGGCCTTATTTAATTTTATGGTTTGTTAGTCTGCAATGTTAGGTTCTTATATCATAGATTTTTTCCTTTCCAAGGATATCATCTAAATGACTTGAAGCCTAAAACGAATCATTTTCAGTTTGTCACATTTTTCTGTTAAGCATCTTATTAAACCAAATAGTGCATGATGAACACACACAGGTGTAAATGGAAGCAAGTTATAGTGCATCCAGAAAGTATTCACAGCGCATCACTTTTTCCACATTTTGTTATTTTACAGCCTTATTCCAAAATGGATTAAATTCATTTTTTTCCTCAGAATTCTACACACAACACCCCATAATGGCATCGTGAAAAATGTTTGCAAATTTATTAAAAATAAAAAAAACTGAGAAATCACATGTACATAAGTATTCACAGCCTTTACCATGAAGTTCAAAATTGAGCTCAGGTGCATCCTGTTTCCCCTGATCATCCTTGAGATGTTTCTGCAGCTTAACTGGAGTCCACCTGTGGTAAATTCAGTTGATTGGACATGATTTGGAAAGGCACACACCTGTCTATATAAGGTCCCACAGTTGACAGTTCATGTCAGAGCACAAACCAAGCATGAAGTCAAAGGAATTGTCTGTAGACCTCCGAGACAGGATTGTCTTGAGGCACAAAACTGAGGAAGGTTACAGAAAAATGTCTGCTGCTTTGAAGGTCCAAATGAGCACAGTGGCCTCCATCATCCGTAAGTGGAAAAAGTTCAAAACCACTAGGGCTCTTCCTAGAGCTGGCTGGCCATCTAAACTGAGCGATCGGGGAAGAAGGGCCTTAGTCAGGGCAGTGACCAAGAACCCGATGGTCACTCTGTCAGAGCTCCAGAGGTCCTCTGTGGAGAGAGGAGACTCTTCCAGAAGGACAACCATCTCTGCAGCAATCCAACAATCAGGCTTGTATGGTAGAGTGGCCAGACGGAAGCCACTTCTTAGTAAAAAGCACATGGCAGCCTGCCTGGAGTTTGCCAAAAGGCACCTGAAGGACTCTCAGACCATGAGAAACAAAATTCTCTGGTCTGATGAGACAAATGTTGAACTCTTTGGTGTGAATGCCAGGCATCACGTTTGGAGGAAACCAGGCATCGCTCATCACCAGGCCAATACCATCCCTACAGTGAAGCATGGTGGTGGCAGCATCATACTGTGGGGATGTTCTTCAGCGTCAGGAACTGGGAGACTAGTCAGGATAAAGGGAAAGATGACTGCAGCAATGTACAGAGACATCCTGGATGAAAACCTGCTCCAGAGCGCTCTTGACCTTAGACTGGGGCGACGGTTCATCTTTCAGCAGGACAACGGCCCTAAGCACACAGCTAAGATATCAAAGGAGTGGCTTCAGGACAACTCTGTGAATGTCCTTGAGTGGCCCAGCCAGAGCCCAGACTTGAATATGATTGAACATCTCTGGAGAGATCTTAAAATGGCTGTGCACCGACGCTTCCCATCCAACCTGATGGAGCTTGAGAGGTGCTGCAAAGAGGAATGGGCGAAACTGGCCAAGGATAGGTGTGCCAAGCTTGTGGCATCATATTCAAAAAGACTTGAGGTTGTAATTGCTGCCAAAGGTGCATTGACAAAGTATTGAGCAAAGGCTGTGAATACTTATGTACACGTGATTTCTCAATTTTTTTTTTTTAAATAAATTTTCAAAAATCTCAAGTAAACGTTTTTTCACGTTGTCATTATGGGGTGTTGTGTGTAGAATTCTGAGGAAAAAAATGAGTTTAATCCATTTTGGAATAAGGCTGTAGCATAACAAAATGTGGAAAAAGTGATGCGCTGTGAATACTTTCCGGATGCACTGTAGGTGGAAAACTTCTGGCTCCTTTGTCATTTGCATCTTATTGCTAATAAGGAGCCATTAAAAACACTGAATGCAGCTCTTTAAGACTGAAATAAGAAATTACAGTACAGATGGGGATCTTAACAAGCAAGACCACTAAAATAAAGTGTCAAAATGTCACTTGAGCAATACATTCTTCAATAATTCAATATTTGAGAAATGGAATAAATTCTGAACCACCAGGACTCTTCCTAGAGCTGGCTGTCCGGCCAAACTGAGTAACCGGGCAAGAAGGGCCTTTGTCATTAAAGAGTTTCAGTCCTCCATCAATCAGATGTTTATGATAGAGTAGCTAACGCCTGCTTGGAGTTTGCCAAATAGCATTTAAAGGACTCGGGGGAAGAGGAAAAAGATTTTCAGGTCTGATGAGACAAAAATTGAACTCTCTACTCAGAACTCCAAGCACTATGTCTGGAGTAGACCAGCCACTGCCCATTCACCTGCCTAATACAAATCCTATGTTGAAGCCTGGTAGTGACAGCATCTTGCTACGGAGTGCTTCCTAGTGGTAAGGACAATGGAGTTGGGTTCAGAATTGAGAGCAGGATGATTGTGGCCAAATGCAGAGAGGTCCTTCAAGAAAATCTGCTCCAGACTGCATGCAACCTGAGACTGGGGAGATGGTACACCTTTCAGCATGACAATGACCCTAAGCATATAGCCAAGAGAATGCTCGAGTGGCTTCAGGACAAGCCTCTGACTGTCCTTGAGTGGTCCAGACTTACACCGCCTAGAACATCTGTGGGGAGACCTGAAGATGGCAGTTTACAGATGTTTTAATCCACATTAACAGAATTTGAGAGGATCTGCCAGGAAGAATGGGATAAACTTCCCAAACCCAAGTGTGCAAAGTTTGTAGGGACTTACTGATGAAAACTCAAAGCTGTAACTGTTGCCAATGGAGCTTCTACAAAGTACCGAACTAAGGGTCTGAATACTTAAATAAATGAGAGATTTCAGTTTTTGATTTTTAGTAAATGTGCACACCTTTTTGAAAACATGTATTCACCTTGTCAATGTAGATTACCAAGTGCAGCTTGATGTTCAAAAATGGAAAATGTATTCCTTTAAAGTTAAATCTATAACACAATAAAGTGAGCAGAAAGTGAAGGGGTCTGCATACTTTCTGAATCCATTGTTTAAGTGTGAGATGTGCTTGTCTGGTGACTCTTTCAGAGTTGGTTACTCTTGTAACTCCAAACCCTACTAGATTGTAAAAATCAGTTTCATAAAAAAAATTGGTGGGACAACTGAATGTCTACTGGACACTCTGAAGTGACCAAAATGGACTCACATATATCAATGCACGCATACATACAGAGATTATTGCTGCAGCATTAGGGCCAGTGCAATGCAGGGACACCTGAGCACACCCACCTTCCCTCACATCCATACAATTCTGAGTTATTATTTAAACCTCAACATGCAATGTTATTGGGGTACAGTGAGAACTGGCAGATTACACACATCTGGTAGACATTAGCAGAACACAAATCAAGCTTTCCCACACAGCAGTTGCTTGTCCATCGCATGCACACATTCACTCACACAGGGTGATGCAGTGTGAGCAATGACAGCTTTGAGTATTGGGGTGCACAAGTGTGTATATCTTGTAGTGTCGATTGTCTGCCTTTGGCACCCTGACTGGAGTTGGACCCGAATGTGCAAGGAGGCTTGCTGAGTTGTCTGGTGAGAGAGAGGAAGCAGCTGCGTGGTGCTGTGCTGATTGATTCTCAATCATGACTGTGATCAGAGATAATGGAAGAAGAAAAATGAGGGCAGACAATGAGAGCCGCGCAGGCGTCATGAAAATAATGTGGTGGCTCGACTGATAATATGCAGTGTGGGTGCGGGGGTTTTGTGCTTCTAAACGATAGAGTTTTGTGAGACGCTATCTCCCAGCTAGAGGTGAGGGGGGCTCAGGAGGTTAGTTGCCTTTTGCCAGGCTCCTTTAATGTTAGCCAAACATAAAATTGGAACCATTAACACCTTCGTCCTTCTGCTGCCCATCTGCTTAACACGTCTAAATACAAATATCTGCCTGGAGAGGTCAGAGTTTCAGCCTTAAACAATAGGGTCTCTAACCTTGCAGTTTTCAGGGCAGGTATGTATGAACTCCACGAAGGATGCTTGCACAGTCAAAAATAGGCTGGAATTTTAAGCAGAGCGGTGAAGCATCTGATTGATAGGCCTGCACATTAATAAAAATGATTCATATATTTTAATAAGCTATTATTCATATTCCATCCAGATAAACATGAAAAATTGTAGCTGCTGGCGTTTTTCTGCATGTGGAGGCGTGTGATGATGAAAAGAGAGAAATGTATTCTCTCCCCACTGGACTCACTGGCTTTTTTATTTCAAGTGCTTGGTTCAGTGTCCTGCCCAGTTAGGTCATTAGCAGTTTTTATGAGCAGCAATCCAGCACCTTAGACACCATGAAGTCAGACTTGAGGATGGGCATTTCATGAAGAGCTGAAGGTAAGCATACTTCATCTAGTCTCAAGTGCGGATCACAATTCCTTTCACATATGTCAGACAGAAAAGGTCTTACATGGAGTGTGACCCATAGGACATGCATATACAGCAGTCACGTCAGAGATCTGGCTTTGAAATGGGAAGGGATCACAGCTGAATCACACACCAGAAACTGAACTGTGCACACTATATGGAAGGGACAAACCGTGCAGTGCAGCTAATATCATGTCCATATCAGAACATTAGCCACAACCAGATCATAATACACTTAACATAAAACATGCCCAGACTACAGTGCAACTGAATTAATGCACACCCGAATTAGATTGCAGATGACATAAGCCATGACCACATCAGGGCAGTCAGCATTAATCCCTTTCACGCCAGAGCACAGTTGACATAAACTTGAAACAGACCAGGGTACACTTTACATGGGCCCTGCCCAAATCAGAGCACAGCTGACATAAAACATGCCCAGCTCAGTGTACAGGTGACAAAAGCCACCCCCAGGTGTGAGCACAGCTTACATAAGTCATATCCAGAGAGTTGGCATTAGCTGCTCAGCTTCAAGGAAAAACTTCACTGTGCACAATAAAATAGCAAAAAGGTATGAGGTCTCGAAAAAAAGTAATGGACAGTCTTTGGCTTGTCCAGGCCCCAAACATCTGAAAAAGACTGACAATTTAAGGTTAATATAAGGTTCAAAAACACCTTGAATGTCCAAAATGCATTCAAATGCCCCTCAAGGGGGAGAATTCTTGAAAAACCTCTAGTTTGAGCTCTATAAAGTATCTATCTATCTATCTATCTATCTATCTATCTATCTATCTATCTATCTATCTATCTATCTATCTATCTATCTATCTATCTATCTATCTATCTATCTATCTATTTTTAAAACTAAACCTTTATCAATGATTATAAATATTTGTATAAAACAAAAGAAGAACAAAACACAGCACCAAGACAAAAATGCAAAAGCAAAAGGGAATTGTCAACGCAACCCTTAGCAACATATCTTAATCCACAGACCAGTAATCAAAATTCAAGAACAGAAACAAACATCCTAGAAGCCTAGAAATTAATTCTTACAAAGAACAGCACTTTACAAACATTAGTGTTAGGTTGAATGCCTAGTGGGGGCTGGGTGGTCTCATGGCCTTGGAACCCTTGCAGATTTTGTTTTTTTTTCTCCAATCCCCTGGAGTGCTTTTATTGTTTGTTTTTTCTGTCCTCCCTGGCCATTAGACCCTACTTTATTCTTTGTTAATTAGTATTGCCTAATTTTATTTTTATATTTTTTCTCTTTTCTTTCTTCATCTTGTAAATCAGTTTGAGCTACATCATTTATATGAAAATGCACTATAGAATTAAATGTTGCTGTTGTTATTGTTGTAGTGAATCTCTCAGTTTAGCAATATAACAGTTTAATTCAGCTGTGATGTCAGGGTGGTCCCACCACTTGGGGTTAAACCCACAAACACAAGGGACACAGGAGATAACAAGTAATACATAGTTAGTAAAAGTAATTAAAAAGAACATGGCTGCAAAAACTACATAAATATAATAAACACAAGAAAAATAATACTTTAAAATTAACAAAGAAAATACAGTAAATAACCATTAGACAGAGTACACATATTTACGGAAACATTACTTACATAGGACAATACCACTACTACCACCACCACTAATACTGGTGCTGCTATGACTGCTACTTGTCCTAAACTGGATCCTCCGCAAATGTAAACAAGGTCTCAATGCTACTCCAATGCTGCACTGGCCTGGCTAGGCCTCCACCGCCCACCTGGAATAAAAATCACCCTGATAAGTCAATCCTGACTCAAATGATTTTGCAGACCTGAAAGGATTGTTAGCCTCAAAATAACTTTAAATGTCTTTAAAAATCTCAAAAAAGGTCCATAAGAGGAAGGTAACCGTAAACCTCAGCTTGTGTACAGAAAGGTAAGCAATGATTTTTTTATAAAAATAAGACTTATTTTTAAATGCAACAAAATCTATACAGAGCAAAAGAGACATTATAGGAGTTGCCAAACAGACAATCTACACCAAATATGCTCCCAAAAACACAGTCCAGTAATCGGAATTGTAAACCAGAGCAAAATAATCGGAAACCCAGAAAATCCAACCATAAAGTGTAATACTCACACACCAATAAGCTTAGAAATAACAGTGATTCCCATTGACCTACCTGCCTCCACAGTCCTTTTTTAGTGACAAACAGAGACAGACACATGTTGCCTCACTTCCTGAGGGTTCCACATATTCACATTTACAGAGACTCTACACTGATACATAATCATATATGAAACCAATACAATTAACATAAGGACATGAACATGTCATGAAGATCTTTGAGAGACTGGTCGTGGGCTATATGAGTCCTCTTGTGGCAGACCACCTGAACTGACTGCAGTTTGACTATAAGATACAAATTGAAGTGGAGGGTGCAATTGTCTATCAGCTCTACAAGGCTTATTCCCACCTGGACAAAGCTGGCAGCACTGTGAGGATCATATTTTTTGATTTTTCCAGTGCTTTCAGTACCATTTAGTCATCCCTATTAAACAGTAAACTCCGATATATGCAGGTGGATGAGCCTGTGGTGTCTTGGATAATGGAATATCTGTCAGGCAGACCGCAGTTTATGAGACTCAAGGACTGTGTCTCTGATACAGATGTGAGCAACACTGGAGGACTACAAGGAAAGGTTCCCTTTTCTCTTCACTCTGTACACCTCAGACTATAAATATAACACCAGGTCACTTACACAAATTCTGAGATGATTCTGTACTTATGGGGTGTATTGATAAAGGGAATGAGGCAGAGTATAGGATTTAGGTGGAGAACTTTAGTTTCTTGGTGCTAAGAGAATTTCGCCACACTAAAGTGCCTCTATGTCCAGTCACTATTCAAGGAGTGGATTTGGAGGTGGTTCTTTCTTACAAATATTTGGGGGGTCCACATTAATGACAGTCTGGACTGGTCTCAGAATACAGAGGAATTACATATATAAGAAAGGTCAGAGCAGGCTCTTTTTCCTTAGGAGACTGAATTCCTTTAATATGGGAAGTGACGTCCTTCACATGTTCAACAACTCTGTGATGGCCACGGCAATTTTTGAGGCTATGGTGTGATGGACTCGTAACATCACTCAAGAAAGGCCCACCAAATCAACAAGCCAATTATAAAGGCAGACTCAGTTATGGGACACACTCTGGACCCCCTGGAGTTTGCAGTGAAGGAGAGAATTTAAACAAAACTGAGTGCCATTATGAACAATGCTGCACATCCTCCCTCTGAAACACTAACACTGAAGAGTTTTAGCCAAAGATTTGTTTAACAGACATATGTCGAACATAATACTTGCATAATGCCTCACTGTGACAGCCAAGTCAGGACTTTTTAGGCATTTTAATTTTCTTCCTTTTTAGTCATTCTGGTGCGTCTTCAGTCAACAGTGTGTGTTCATCTTGTATATAAACGGTTTACATGTGGAAGTGTGTGTGTCTCTGTCTGGCCTGGAAGTGAGAGGAGGAGTCGGGGTAATGGCTACACCTCCGAGAAAACAGAAAACTCACTAAGCCGCTAATAAAAACACAAGCGGGGCCAGCACATCAGCAAAACAAAACCTCAGAAGAAAGACAAAGTCGCTTAGCCACTAACATCAGCAAAACAGAATCCCATTTACTTTTCCTCCCGCCGCTAATGCACAAGTGATTCAAGCACCTTGACAAAACGAATCCTCCTAGGAGAGGGATGCGCACAGTAGTTGCCCAGATGATGCCCAGTAGTTGCCCAGTAGATGCCCAGAGTAGTTCCATTCAATATCTGACATCTCTACGTTTCAGTTTTTTTCAGACTATTTCAATAGTTTCTAGGACCCCAGGTTTTTTACAGCATGGGCTTACACAGCTAGCATGTATATATTAATTAATCTGTCTATATATATATATATATATATATATATATATATATATATATATATATATATATTTTTTTTTTTTTTAAAGAGCTTTTGCAAAAAGCCAAATTCCCTAGATTTAGGGGCAAATAAAGTTCTATCTATCTTAAAAAATAACTCAGTCTAAATCTAAATAAAGTCTAAATAAATCAGTCTAAAATGTATTACTAAAACGTTTAACGATGTCATTGACTTTTCTTTAGGTCCCACTGTGCTTCCTGAATTCACACAGCAGCTTGACAAGAGAACATTGGTTTGACTTTCAACATGCGTTTCCCATTGAAATTTCATGTCCAACCCAGTGGCTGGCATCAGAAAAATGAATTGTGAGTCAATGTGAAAAGTCAGGTGGGCTGCACTGTTTCAGGTCAAGAGGCCAACTTTCAACAACGTGACTTCTGGGTTAGAATTACAAATCCATCATTGCTCAGAAAAGAGGTGAGATGAGAATTATAGAAATAAGTAAAATGAATGAGCTCCTGGCTTGAGTTTAATACAGGCCAAAAGGTAAGCCTAACTGCATATGGCAGAGGGAAATGCCGATGTAACACTTTGATGCCATTGTCTTTATTGTAATGTCATCCACCCACACTAAGCGCTGCCACCTCACAACTCCAGGGACTAAGGTTTCAATCCTAGCCAGCCTTCTTTTTATGTAAGGATTCTTGATCATGTGGGTGTCCTTTCAGTATTCCAGTTTTCTTCTTCACTTCAAAGATATGCAGAATTTGTTATGGGTTGTTTCCTGAGATGAAATGGCATCTCATCCAGGGTTGGCTTTGATAATGCTAGAATCAGCTCTGCTGGCCTGTGCATATAAAAGATGGATGAAGAGATGAATGGGGTGTCCAGTCCATTACAGCGAATACTCACACATACCCCTACATTCAAATGGAATACCCAAAGGAAAAGCCCACACTAACAACAAGATATGGGGACTGCTTGAGGGGAAAATTGCACAGCAAGTCCTTTCCAACACATCACTTTCCACAACACAACCATTTATTAATCAGTACAAAGCAAACTTGGAAGGATGTCCTCATTCCGGGAGGATTAGCTGCTGTTTGATTTCCGCTGTCTGTTACACAGACTCTTTAAGACCTACAAAATCACCTGGCCCTTATTGTTGGAAGGAGCAGCTTTCCTTAAAATCAACCCCTGCCACATCCATGATTGAAAGCCCAGTCAGAATTCGGCTTCTTTATACCCCGAAGCGCCACTCTTTCAAGTTTTGATGAATGGCAAATGAAACGTCTGCCTAATTTTTTCAATTTCTTATTCATTTTTGGCTCTGGCTATCAGTTTAATAATGGAAACAGATTGTTGTACTGATTGCTCGTGCCTCACTCCGGGGATAGCCTCAAGCCGTTTGTGCAGGCCCCGCTGACAAGCAGTTAAACAGCAATTACAATGTTAATGCTGAGGCGGCGGGGTGTTGGGGGTGGGAGGGAGTCGGAGACATTCACGGCAATGAAGTCCTGGGAGTCACTTCAGGTTAACAGACTGCAGTATCAAGGGAGCATTCATGGCCTTGCCTCTTATCAGCTGCTGAGCAGAACGAGATGCAATCAGGCACACGCACAGAAAGGTCACAAGGTGCAGACACACAACTCCTTGCGGAAAGCTGCCTGCGATGCAGACTGAAAGGAGTACAAGCCGGCTGGGTTTTCCCACTTACTGACTTTGGATCTTGGGAGATTGTATGGGTGTCCGAGTCTGGTCACTTAATATTTACAGTCATAATCTCCTGAGACTAACAGACAATGAAAAGGTCAATTGCAGAGAGTCCACTTTTTTCATTAAATGGTGGATAGCAGCCAGAACCTATTCTGACCATCATTGGTAGAAGACAAGAACCAGCCCTGGATGGAATAACAATCCACCCCTGGGAAACCTCACATCTGCAACCACAATCTCTCATTCTGGGCCAGTCGAACATCCAGTGAAAGTACAAATAGTCATGATTCAGACCAATATAGACCCACTAGTTAACATAACTCACCCACACTCACATGCACTCATAGCCGGCCAATTTAGAATCATTAGTTATTGTAACATGGGTGACGTGGTGGCGCAGAGGTAAGAGCTACTGTCTCGTGGATCCAGCATTTCTTGTTCAAATATTGTGCTTTCTTACAGTCTGTGTGGGCTTTTCACTCTCACATTTTTAAAATTGCAGATTAGCAATGCTTGAAGTGGAGCCTAATATAATTACTGGTTGTACTTTTTTCAAAGGCAACACATTCAATCGAAGGGCCTGTGACGCTTTGAGTACCACATCATTAAAAAAGTTTGCCAGTAATCTTGGATGTTTACCATTTTGTTGCAATACACTGTCATTTGGTCAAAGAGTGAGGGGTTGATATGGGGGTCCCCTTGAAATGTCCTGCACTGGAACACAACAACATTTGACCCAATAGCAGGGTTGGGAACCTTTTGAAGGTTCAGGTGATGTGATGTGGCAGTATGATAAAAAAAAGTGTTAAGCACTCAGAATATGGAACCAATGTAGGAAGTATTTTAAGACAGAGAAGCTTTTATTTGTGGCACCTCTGCATGATAACCACCTTTTTCCACCCTCTCAAATGTGCGCAGTTTTTAATGTCTGGAAAACATTTGGGATTAAATCACTTAGAGATCTGTACATAGACAACGTCTTCGCATCCTATGGACAATTATACTCCAAATTTAACCTTCCAGCAACACATTTCTTTCACTACCTTCAAATTAGAAACTTTGTTAAAAAAGAACCTGCCCATTTTCCCTCACCTCCCACCTAACTCTATGCCACAAAACATATTGAGCAGTCTTGAGAACTCAGAAAGCATTTCTGTAATACATAAAACTGTTTTACAGTCCCTCCCTTTCAAAGATCCCAGAGGACAGTGGGAAAAGGATCTCTCACTCAACATCTCAGAAAAGGAGTGGAAGGTAGCAATGCACAGAATTCACTCGACCTCCATATGCACAAAGCATACAATTATTCAACTCAAAATTATATATCGAGCACATTTCTCTCATTTAAAATTGTCCAAAATGTTTCCAGGGCAAGATCTAAACAGCAAACATTGCAATCAAGTTCCAGCCTCACTGGGCCACGTGTTTTGAGTTTGTACCAAATTAACATCATTCTGGGCCAAAATCTTTAAATGCCTCTCAGACAGCTTTGGTGTCACAATCCCTCCTAATCCATTAACAGATGTGTCTGGTGGGCTCACAGAGGGGCTTAATGTGGAGAAGGACAAACAAACTGTAATTGCCTTTACTACACTATTGCCATGTAGACTTATCTCGCTCCTCTTCTAAGTCAGTGGGTAACTGATGTTTTATACTATTTGAAACTGGAAAAAATCAAAATCTCACCTAGAGCAACTGTACAAAGCATTTTCAAAACCTGGGAGGAACTAATCAATAACATTTTAGAAGAAGCATTTAAATCGTGGAAGTAGATTGCCCCCCTTTTTTTCCTTTTATTTTCGTTTTTTACTCTATTTGTTTTTAATTATTCATTAATTTATCTATTCACTTATATTTACTTGCATAAAGTATTACACTGCTGGCCCAGCTCTCTTTCTCATGGTGGGAGTTGATTTGTTTAGAACCAAGTCTTGTAAAACTTGACTTACTTGTATGGAATGTTATTCATTATTAAAATCTATAAAATTAAATAAAAAAAGTGTTAAACACCAGGATACATTAATATTCATTGAAAAGCAGAAGGGGTCTCTTGTGAAACTAAAAAAAGGATGCTGGAACTCTAGGTTGGTCCCCTTGTTGTTGGGATACACTGCCAATTGTTTGAAGAGTTTGGAGGGAAGACTCCCCTTGAAAACCTGCACACTGGGATACAGCATTTGATCCAATCCAAGAGCTGGGGTGTCTCATTCTTCCTGGACCAATTTAGAGTTGCCAGTTAACAAACAAATTGGCACCCCATACTCATTCACATTGGGACAATTTAAAGCTGCCATTGTGTGCACCAGGACCCCTTTCACTCTTATTCAGCACAGACATAGAACCATATTCAAGCCCAGCATTACGTCTTGTGGTACAACAAATAGGTGTGTCACATCTAATGACTTTTCCAGCGATTTTCATGCATAGCCTTTCTGACATGCCCAGTGACTCATTCCAACTGGTCCACATCTTGTATCTGACATCTTGTATAGGAATGAGCTCTGTTTTCATGAGAGTTGGCAACTGATGACTACTCATCTATACTAATAAAAGGCAAAGCCCTCACTGACTCACTGACTCACTCATCACTAATTCTCCAACTTCCCATGTAGGTAGAAGGCTGAACTTTGGCAGGCTCATTCCTTACAGCTTACTTACTAAAGTTAAGCAGCGAAATTCTACGCATAAGGGTCATAACTGAATCCTACTTACATACATATATACGGCCATAACCTGCAGCTCGGTCGCCGTGTGAGGCGGAGTTGTGTCCCGATCACCACATCTCCCATGCAGTTGGCTGCCTGCCTATATTGCGTCCCCCATACCCAAGCCTCCCACATAATTCTATCTATCTATCTATCTATCTATCTATCTATCTATCTATCTATCTATCTATCTATCTATCTATCTATCTATCTATCTATCTATCTATCTATCTATCTATCTATCTATCTATCTATCTAATTGAGTGCCTGTCCATATAAGGTCGTCCGTCACCAGCAATCCAATAGACACGCTGCTGCTACAAGGCGTTTGTCATGCCTAAGATGAATACGATATTCGCGAGATACAAGTTTAGTGAGAAAACGCAAGGTATAAACAAGACTTTTGATCACTTTGAAACGGAGTTAAAATTGCGGGTGAAGGACTGTGCTTATGCAAACGAAGATGAGATGGTCAGGGATAGACTAGTGTTTGGCACAAACTCAGTGAAAGTGCGAGAGAAACTTTTAAGTGCCGGGTCTGAGATAACATTAAATAAAGCCGTGGATTTCGCACGAGATAGCACAAGCACAGCTGAGAACCTTCAATGCATGTACTCCGAGCGGCTCAGTACGCAGACAAAAATCAAGAGCTGAAAAGAGTGCTGAACAAAAACCGCATTACACAATTGAGAAGGCAGCAAAAGAATATGAAGCAAGTGACGCATACAAGCATATTCATGTGCAGCTGCTGCAGAAACAAAGCACACAGTGGAAAAAGTCAATGTCCAGCTAAAGGAAGACAGTGTAAAAAATGTGGTAAATTGAACCACTTCCCTAAAGTTTGTAGGACTGGGAAAGGTAAACCCGTGCATGCAGTGTGTGATGTCTCAGATAAAGAGGAAGACGAGCTGTTTATTGATGCAATAAGAAAGGAACAACCCTCTGAATCTGAACAAGCCTTTGTAGACACATCAATAGGAAAGCAAGGTGTAAAGCTTAAGTTTAAATTAAGTTCATAGACACGCTGTCGCTAAATATTCTCAGGCAAATCCACAACTTAATACCGGGAATGCCTTTTAAATATCTTCGCTTCGCGAGTACGGATTTGGGTAGTGAACACTTCGATGAATGAAACCTGTTATCTTTACCACGGTTGACAAACACGGAATGTAACTTGAACACAACACATCCTCCAAATACGAACCTGATTGAAAGAAATAATGATAATCAAATCTTTGATGACAGCAACACTCATAACAGTCACAAAACAATTACATTGACAATCATGTTACATTGTTTTTAAAATGTTTCCTTTTCTTTTTCATAACTTCTTTAACACACTACTTCTCCGCTGCAAAGCGCGGGTATTTTGCTAGTTCAGAAATAAAATGCATTTAATGCTATGATGATGGATAAGCAATAAGGAATTCAGGTGTTTTGGACCTCGCAAATAGAAGATAAGGTCATCTCTCTGATGCTTTGTGTTTACCATACTTTGACAGAAAAAAAAAAGATGAAAGGGATTTCTGCTAATTTGTGTAAACTGACGTGGCTTGTGACTATTATGAATGGGGTTTATGCTATTATTTAGTATCGTTTTGTTCTTGTATTGATGTTTATTGAGGTTGAGAATTAAGTTTCTTTTATTATTTCCTTGAATTTTGTAATGATTTGTTGGGTTTTCTTTTGCAACTAATTGATTGCCATTGTAGTTCCCCAATTGCAGCCATTTTACAATCCTATTGTTAGGTCTGCTTCCCTGCTTTCTAGTAGCATGGCCTCTGTGGACCTAAATCAACACGATAGGCTAAATGAAGCCATTTCATTATCTGATCTGTGGATACCAAAACTCTCAAAAAACCCTGGGCCAAACGTCCTGTGTGTTACTTTTGTGTTTGACCTCTTGCTTGTTCTCTCGACCTTGAATTCGTTCTCTCATCTTGGCTTTGGCATCCTTTTGTTCTCATACCCTTTTTGTTTTCCTACACACAGCTTCCGGACCTGCTCAAACGTTTATCAGCTAGTTTGTTGATAGAACAGCGACAAGATCAGCAACTTCAGTTAGCACGATTACAATTCCCTCTGACTACAAGTTATATGGCGTGACATTGGCTTTGGACTTGACAGTTATCATAACATGTCCAAACAACCATTCAGCCATAGGAGTGAAATTTGAGGTTCTCCGTTAATGAAACAGGCCCACACTCACTAACAACCCATAGTCCTGGGTGATTTTATTTTGTCGGTTAATTTAAAAATAGTACCATTAATCCATATCTTCACTGACTCACACTAACCTGATTAAAATAAAACAACATATGCATTCTGTATTAGGCGGTTCAATGCTTCTAAACACAGAAAATATCAAAATGATGCGTTCTTTTGACATGAGTGGCCGAGAGTCTTTTACGAGATGGAGGGGCAATGACTGGTCAAATGTAACAAAGTTTTACAAACTGATTTGACAACAAAAAAAAAGTCACCAAGACAAAAAGGCAAAGCAAACTCAAAATTAGTAAGCACACAAAAAACAGAAAACCAAAGTTTTGGTAATCATTAAAAAGGTCTCAAATCCAAATTAACTACTGTATACACTCGCGGATAAGTTCTCCCATGCATAAGTCGGGGCTTGATTTTATCGTATAATTTCCGGTATTTTATAATATTGGTCATATAAGTCGAAAGCAGAAAACTCACAGTATTGGTCCAAGGGATTATGATATGCTAACGCCCGCCTGAGAGAGCAACCGCGGAGCTCATTGCCTTTTTTTCTATGTGGATGTGGCAATGCGCTGTATCATCGTGTGCTCCTAACCTCTCTCTCTCTCTCTCTCCATTGGCCTACGTGACCACACGGTGATACCCAAACTGTTCTGAAGCGATGTTTGCACTGATTTGTGTTTTTATATCTCGCACCCTCACACACCTTTATCATAAGAGCATCCCTTACCTACAACGGAGTGTTAGATCAGAAGAAAATATGAAGCTGGTTTTAAATTAAAAGTCATTGAAGTTGTGAAAGAAATTGGTAACTGTGCTGCTGCAACAAAATTCGATGTGTCTGAGAAACTGGTGAGAGATTGGAGGAGGAAAGAAGATGTAAAAAAAATGTAAGGGTCACAGTTTTGAATGGGCATATAAGTCGGGGTCTGATTTTATGATCAATTTTTCAGGTTTCAAAACCCGACATATACGTGAGTATATACAGTAATAGGTGGAAATGAATGTGGCTTAAGGGCAGTTTGAAAGAGTTGTCAGGATCAGTTTGTAACCAAAGATCACAACTACTCAACCCCAATTAAAAAAAAAAAAAACAAACAAATCATAAACCAAAAATGATGATGCTGATGGCAAAACCTGAAACAAAAATGAAATTGCTTGAGAAGAAAGATAGTTTTCTCTCACTGACAAGAATTTTCCATTTTGAAAGCACGTTCAGATGATATCTGTAGCTCTGGCATGTCCTTAAGTAAGATGGCTGCAGTGACCTCATGCACTGTGTGGAGCATCGGTATGCACGTTTTCATTGTTTAATATAAATCTACTCTGAACTGCACCATTAGAAGACATGTCAGAAAATGAAGGAGAAGGTGAAATGGAAATAACAAAATGAATAAAAAGACAGTAAAGCATTACAAATTGTGTTCAGATTATGGTTGATGCACTCATTAAATGCCAATTTATGTAACCACATTATTTTACATTAAGCCCATTTCAGTCACCATCTAAAATACCCGTACCCACACTCACTCATTTTAGGCGTCTTATCATGCCAAGATAGGGCAATAAGTCAAATAATTGAATAAGTCAATAATTATCTGTTTTGATAAAGGTATGCCTGTAATCATAGTGGTAAAGTTTTGGCCTTTCTCTTGTTGTTTTTGAGAAGTAAACATGTCGAGAATATCAGGTGTTCTGTTTTTTATGGGCTGAAGGTGAACCAGGGGCTGAATATCTCATTGGTTTGTCAGAATCATGGCACATACTTGCTCAAAACAATTGTCAGCACTGGATGAGGACAAGCTGGTCATCCATTTATATTACCTGTTGTAAGAAAGATGCTATATAGCGCCTGACCCGACACAGATTGGACACGGGAGGCACATGTAAAAGAAAGGACATTCATTACTCTTCAGCTGGAGGGCACGTCTTCCCCGTAACTCCCCCAGCCACAACACAGTCCCAAACACCAGTACAGCACAAGCACTTTCTTCTCCTTGGCACCACCACTCCTTCCCAGCAACCTTGTCCTCCTCCACCCGACTCTGGCCAATGAGTGGTGGTTGCTGGCTCCCTTTTATAGGTCACCTGGAAGTGCTCCAGGTGTTTGATCACCAAGATCCGGTGGTACTTTCAGGTGTGATGAATCTGTTGCCCACACGGGCTCAGGAGTCCCAAACACAGCACTCCCTTGGCGGTCCCTGCGGGACCCAACAGGGCTTCCCCCAACTCCAATTCCCAGGGAGCCCTGTGGGAAACCGAGGCACTACACCAGCCCAGGGGGGCGGCCATCTAGCATCCAGGGGGGAGGTATTGCACTGTCCAGGGCTGCTCCCCCTGAATACAGTGTGCAGGGGTGTCCTGGCTGGGCATGGACGCCAGCCGCCTGTCACACTGTATTTTTCTTTTTTTTAGGGTTTGTATTAATTTACTGTGTTACTAATGCCAACCCTCCTGATTTACAGTATACACATTACTCCAGTCCTTTTATGATGTGGAATTTTCTTTTTGGTTTGTCACTCATCTGAGCATATAATGCTCTACATGAAATGAAATATTGGCTTATTTGTACGTCTCATAGAGATAAAATGTTTTCTGTGATATTTCATTTGACCTCACAAATGGTAGTGTTAGAGCATCATCAGGCTTGTGTAATTTGAGGGGTGCATCTTGTGTTGCCCCCTTTGTTCACATGAAATTCTTTATTTAGTTTTTAAGAAATCAAATCCCAACACATGAATGCCCAAAGCGTAATGTTTTGTTTGCCTGGATAACCTCCCAGCCTGAGCCTCTGGCTTAACAGTAAGGACTGCAGACTCTCAGCCATAGTTAAAGGCCTTTATTGGCCACAGATAATAAGTTATGTATGGGGATTTAATAGGAGCAAAGCCATAAGGATATAAAAGCATTTGAGCATAACATAATGGATGCTAATAATAGTAGATAAAAACACATTTCAGAAAATTCTGTCAGAAATTGTTCATTAATATGAAGAAATCATACAAAAAATCTAGCAATGATTTTTACTATTATGTTCCTTTATGAAAAAAGGCTTTGCATTTATCTTTCAACCTCAGATTTTGTGAAAGCTGCCATTTCATTAGCACCCAGCGCACATCCCCTGGGGCCTCATAATAAGTCATTAAACAGCCCCATTAGTGTAAATGAAAAGGCTTTCAAGCGTCTGCTCAAGAGCCACCTGGATGCCTCTGTGGACAAAGAACGAGCAGCCATGCCGGGCAGGGCTGCCTGCAAACAGTTAAGTGCCTTAAAGGAGGTCACACTTTCCTCTCGAAATGAAAGGTCTGTATAAACTAGAAAAGGACATTTACACCTATTAGCATGCTGGCGTCAATGTCCAGAGCACAAGTGTTTATTGTCCTTTCAAGGCCTGAAAAAACTACAAGCGGATTTTGTTTCTTTGTTTTTTTTTTTTGTATTTTGTTGTTTGTCTTAACAACCAGGCAGAAGATGTGATGTGGGAGAGTAAAGGGAGGGTCAGGGCGCAATTATCTCCTAATTGATGTATTTGTGCTTTTATGATGTGCGTAATTGCATCCACTATCTGAGCGAAGGGGATTTTGGCTGCCTGTCTGGTCAATTGAAAGGGAAACATTTCACCACCATGACATTTTTTTCCCCAATAAATTTCTTGTTTGTTTTCTTAATCTTTACAGTTTACATTTTTCCCCTCTCTTGACAATGATCTTGATCCATCACTGCAGCTTAGACATAATCCTCCCGTTTGTGCTGTCTGTCTGTTAATGCAGCCTTTGATGTTCACAGGCCTGACTGGTTTAAATGAAAACTGTTATTATTGAAGTCTTGGTGAGTTAAGTTTTTGAAATGGTAATTTAAAAAGTATTTTCAGGGATGTGTTTAAAGATTTAGGCAACTTCTACCATATAAAAATTAAAATTGGAAACGTTATCATTTGGCTTGTGCTTGCCTGCCTGTGATGGTACTGATAGTTCTACACCAAGAAGTGAGGGAAGAAACTCTCTGCCAGTTAACTAAATAATAAGAAAATATGAATAAGAATGTAAGCAATAGACAATTAAATAAACACATAAATAAACAATAATAGTCTGATTTTTATTATGGGCAAAACATTAAAGGATATGGGCGGCACAGTGGCGCAGTGATAGTGCTGCTGCCTCGCAGTAAGGAGACCCAGGTTCGCTTCCCAGGTCCTCCCTGCGTGGAGTTTGCATGTTCTCCCCTTGTCTGCGTGGGTTTCCTCCCACAGTCCAAAGACATGCAGGTTAGGTTGATTGGCGATTCTAAATTGTCCCTAGTGTGTGCTTGGTGTGTGTGTGTCCTGCGGTGGGGTGGTGCCCTGCCTGGGATTGGTTCCTGCCTTGTGCCCTGTGTTGGCTGGGATTGGCTCCAGCAGACCCCGTGACCCTGTGTTCGGATTCAACAGGTTGGAAAATGGATGGATTAAAGGATATTACCATGCTGAAAAGGAAAGAAAGTTTAAAGCACAACGTTATGGATGCTGCACACCTGATGAAGGCTAATTTTTATGATGAAATGATAAAAAAAGGTAATCCTGCATGACATTATGGCAAAGTGAAGCTTTGAGAGGAAACATTTTTCACACAAAACTACAACTGATAAATAGAAAAGAAACAGTCCCTTTTGACAGGAGTATTTTGATATGGAATACTTTCTGTGGTTCAGAGGCTTTGAATTTTCACTGAGGCTGTGAGATCAGCACCATGGATAGCATCGGACGTTCACCTTGCAGAAATGGACACAACACACAAGTCTTTGCTCAAATGGAGATGTGCTGTAGCAGTGAAAGACTTAAATCTGTCTATCCGTTTTGCCGGTATGTGATGGACTATCATTTGGTTCAGGATTAGTTCTTGCTTTATGGCAGTGGTACTGGAAAATACAGCTTTAGAAAGAGACTAATTAAATATATTTAAATATAGTGAATGAGGATGCTGTATAGCGCCCAACCCGGCACAGACTCACACAGAGGCACGTGTAAAAGGAACACAAAACTTTTATTTTTCTTCTTCAGCTGGAGGGCACGTCTTCCCCGTGAACCCTCCAGCCACAACACAGTCCCAAGTGCACAACTCACAGACCCCACTCTTCCTCTGGCACCACCACTTCTTCCAGGCAACCTCGTCCTCTTCCTCCTGATTCTGGCCCTGAGTGGTGGTTGCTGGTTCCTTTAACGGTCCACCCAGAAGTGCTCCAGGTGCTTGCTCACCTGTTGCCAATTGCACTCCCGGGTGGGGCCGAAGATTAGACCAGCTGGGCTCAGTGATCCATACTGCTCCCCCTGGCGGCCACCCAAGATCCCCACAGAGTTGTGGAGAACTCCATCTCCCATGGAACCCTGTGGGAAACTGAGGCAACATTGTCAACCAGGGAGGCTGCCACCAAGCGTCCCGGGGGAGGTATTGAGCAGTCCATGATCGCTCCCCCGGAACATGTGTAGAAGGGGCGTCCCGGCCGGGCATGGCACCAGACGTCCCGCCACATTGCCCCACTCTCATATGAGACTCGTAGGGCTCATGAGCCTGTCCCGTGAGGGCCTGTCCACTCTTGGATAGGGAATCGGTGTCCTCCACTCCATGGCTCAGCCCTGCTGAAATATAATGAACAAGCCTGGGGGTGTTGCCCTAAAGTCCCTGCCACTCTGGACAACACCAGCAGATGTGGCCACAGCGGCCGCAGTTATTGCACACCTGACTCTATTCCGGGCCTTGCAGGAACAGAAGCAGGCAGGAAACTCCCGCCCCTCCGTCCACTCAGCTGAGGGCTTATGGTGGTTCCGCCCCTCTGCAGCATAGCCCGTCTGTGCTCTCCAGCCAATGGGCTCATGCTGCATTCTTTCTGGAGTTCCTGGTTTACCTTCTGGGTCCTTCTCTTTCTCTGGGGTTCACTGATGGTCTGAGTCCCTGTTTGGGAAGAAGAGGGACCCCTCGCTGTCTGCACCCCTCTAGATGGCTGTGAGACCGGTGCCGGCAGTTGGGGCGAGGTAGTTTGGCAGCCGACATCCACCAGCTGCCTCCCCACACGCTCTCCTGCCATGCTGTTGGTCATCATGGCAGCGTCTTGTGTAGGGGGTGGGACGGCCTGGCAAGCAGTATTAATCATGACTGCAGCCGCTGTGCTCCAACCTAAACCCCGGCTTTCCTCTATGGCACAGGCTTCACTTACCTGTACTGCTGTGTCCTGCAGGCTAGGAGATGGCGCGCCATGTCTGCTGAGCCACACAGTAATGGCTTCTAACGGTGTGCCGAGCTTCTTGTCCAGACCCTCCTTCACTTCCTGCAGGACCTGAAAGACCTGGGCCAGGGA
Organism: Polypterus senegalus; assembly: GCF_016835505.1. Classification (NCBI taxonomy): domain Eukaryota; kingdom Metazoa; phylum Chordata; class Cladistia; order Polypteriformes; family Polypteridae; genus Polypterus; species Polypterus senegalus. The sequence goes on from NC_053167.1 coordinate 11,377,875, forward strand.
CTGCAGAGGTAGGAGGACAGCCTCCACCTTGCATGCAGCCTGGGAGAAGTCAATTACACTGGACGGCGGCAGACTTGGTGTGATGTCAGCAATAGAGAGCTGGATGGGGCCCTCCTCACTGTCCTGCTTCACTAATATGTGGGCGAAGCCACGGGGGATGGATAGTATATATTAGTGCTGGGCAACGATTAAAATTTTTAATCATAATTAATCACAGACAATCACAACAATCACATTGTTATGCACAAAATTCAATAATGAACTCAAATGTCGTGTACTGCATGTATTTGGTTTGCAAACACTTTAAACAAATAAAGTGCTTTTTAACAGCAGTATTCCCTTCACATAGTAGCAGTTAAAATATTTCCTTTTAATCTCAACTTAAACATTAATGTAATCAAATCAAATATAAAACCAAAGCTATTTGCCATTGCCAGGGTACTAACATTTTATCTCATTTGTTATACAAAAACAAGTTGCCCTCGGAGTCCAAAGCCACGATCACAACATTATAACAGGCACCTACTGAGCAAACAGCAAGTTAACATTTCTAAATGTGTTTTCTTTTTTATCTGAATAGATACCAGCAGATACATTTTCTTTTATCAGGGAGCAGCATAAACAGTCCATGTTCAGTAGCAACTCTTTGAGGGCTAATATATTTTCCAAAAAACTCAGTTTTCTGAAAAGCGCACAAAGCAATGGTTTCACACATAAATCAACATAAAACGTCTGTTGCTGCCTGTTGTGCCTGTTTGCAGTTTACGGTGGCTGGATGGCCAGCAGGAATGCATGGTGGGCCGGCTGCCTTTGTGAGACAGGTGCGTGGGGGTGGCAGTTGCAATGAGACGCTATATGGTTTGTATCTCCTATCATCATAAGTGTCTGTCCTCCCAGATGAACGTTGCCATAGGTGCACCAGCTACACAAACGTGTTCAGCACCATGATCAGCTGGGGACCGATCAGCTGATGCCGGTACCTCACTTTCACATTTTGTGTTCACCATGAAAACATACTGCTTCGTAGTGATCACATTGGTCATCTAAATTTCCAAAGTAGTGATCATTTGCATCAAAATTGAATGCCGACTAATTAGAGTACAATTCAGAGATAATACGGAAAAAGTTTTGCTTTGAGCATTCACTTTGGTATGTCTCCACGTGCCACTCAAACACACGCAGGGAATCGAGGTCAAATCAACAAAATTAACTTTCCTTCTAGCAAAAGCGTATCAAAAAGCGCTTTATCAAGGAGATCACTGATATCTATCGATTGCTAGTGAGGTTGAGGCTTTCAAAATAATAATAATAATACTTCAGTGGGCAGGCGCCCTGCCCGTGGTTTGTTTCCTGTCTTGCACCCTGTGTTGGCTGGGATTGGCCCCAGCAGACTCCCGTGACCCTGTAGTTAGGATATACTGTAGTGGGTTGGATAATGGATGGATAATAATAATAGCAAAAACTGCATTAATGCGCAATAAAATAATTGTCGGTAGTAATTAATTAATGCGTTAACGTGATAATAACACATTAACTTGCCCAGCCCTAATATATAACTATACTTGGTAAATGTATATATGTTATATCTTGTTATTCTCCAACCTACTTAATCCAGTTCAGGGTTGAGGGGACAATATAAGTATCTAGTATTGGTAAGACTGTAGATGCAATGTCTGGTGATAGTTCCATGTATTAAAGCCACATGAATGCTCTAGAATAGCATACTTTACATTTTAGAAGTTGCTTATTTGCTACAGCTTAAAAAGTATGAATTATCAGGATTAAGATGGTCTTTGTACAAAAGCTTTCAGCTTCATTCAGTTTAGCACAATGAGGTGGCCACTATTATTCATTTCAGTTTTTTATGGTTTCTTCTGGCGATACCCATATGGACTTCCATCTGAACATGCTCCATCTTGATTATTTCTCAAGTCCTATTACCACATGATGTCACCTGGAGTCTTTTACTCCTAGTTGTCAGTATTTTGTGGGAGTTCAATTTATTATGACTGTTTTATATAATCTTTCCATTTTGCTTCCTTGAAAATTAATTTTTAGATCGCAAGGTCTACATTCCTTCACTTAAGGAATATAATAGCAAAAGTTATATCTCTTATAACTTTACAAGATGCTGAAGAATTAATCCACACTTTTGTTTTTAGTCGACTAGATTATTGTAATGTGCTCCTAACAGGATTACCTAAGAAAGACATCAGTCGGTTGCAAATAGTACAGAATGCAGCAGCGAGAAAATATGAGCACATTTCATCAGTTTTAACATTGTTACATTGGTAACCTGTGTCATTCAGAATTGACTTTGACGTACTACTAATGATTTACAAAGCCTTAAATAATCTTTCTCCATCCTACATTTTGGAATGCCTGTCCCCCTACACCCCAAGTCATAACCTTAGACACTCCTGCAGAATCAATTTAAAAATAAAATAAAAGGTTTGGCTTACAACTTCAGATTTCTGATTTAGTACCATTAAGAACGATTTCTGGTTTCTTCCTACTTGTTTAACTCATTTTCAGCCACTCAGAAAAATGATTCAACTTCCAATTATTATAAAAGGATGTTCTCTTTGGTCACACTTGTAGGTTTCACCCGCAGCATAGCATAAATAATATTTAGAAGAGGCTCCAGTGTCTTAAGTCTTTAAATGCAGACCGGGTGGAGGAAAACATTGTCTCAATGGTCATAATGACAGAAGAAAACAGCTTTGGGATAGTGATCTCCGGTCATAATGGCTCTCCATTCCACTAACCCCTGAGGATCATGTGACTGTCATCTACACATTAAAAGATTTCATATAAAAACTTCTGTCAATTTTACCACCATCCACCAGCACTCCTTCAACCCTTGTGACTATGACATGGTTGTGAGGGGAAGGGCTGTTAATCTAGTGGTTCTTATTCACAAACCTACATGCAAGTGGCGATCTCTATAAGGTCATCTGACACTCAACTGTAATAAGAGTGAACTTCAGGAGCTGTGCTAGTTATTAAGCGTTCTTATTTTGGGTCCCCTTTACTTATCAAAAAGTGGGGTTGATGCTTGAAAAGTTCCTCTAAATGTAAGCTGTCTGTTCTCTTTCTGGCTTGAAAACCTTGTCTGGCAGAATCACTTCTGTGAGGTCAAAATTTATTTATTTTTTTTACTTATAATTTCTAAACTCTTATTGACACCAGCACCAGTAATCATCCCAAACAAGGAACTGTTATCATTGCCAGGGAGCTCAAGAGATCCAACATCAACACTGCATGCCTGGGTGAGATACATCTCTTGTATGAGAGGTTGAAGCTTGCTACAACTTTTTTGGAAAGAGTTTCATGGCCAAAAGATTCGATCAACAAGATCTTCAGTCAACTCATCTGTCTTTAAAATATTATCAATGAATACTTCACAATCCTCTACATCCAGTTGAAGAAACAATGAAAATACTCATTATCCAATACACCCACCCTGGTAGCTAATAGCAACTTCAAACAGCAGTTTAATTCTGAACTGAACACTGCATTGACTGCTGGTGCAAGCCGATCCTGAATAGTAATCCAACTCAACTAAAACATGTAACAAGGTATTACTGAAAAAGAAGATATGGAAAAAATCCTACTACAAAGACATCCTTTTTGTAAGAAAAGTTGCGCAATATGATCTCATTATCACCAACAGCCTTTTCTGACCAAGGAACATATACAGGAGAACACAGAAGCATCAACCCAAGCAAAACTCCAGCATCTCCTGGATTATGTAATCTTCCATTCCAGGAATGTGTAGGAGATCCATATCCCTGGGTTATGCCTAAAATAACTTCTCACTTAACAACCCTATAGCCTAGTTTCTGAATCATAAATGACAGCTTATCTGACTATGAAGGTTTCCAAAAACAAGAAGGAAGAAATTCCATATCAGAACCCTCCAAGATCTCACAAAGAAGGCTGACGTTCAGGAATAACTCTCTGCCTGGGGTGAACGTCTGATTCCCCCATTGAACAGGAGTGGTCAACTACCATCTCTGAGGTGAGTCACAAAACCACCCGCTACTCTTTGGTCCAATGCCAGAGCTGGTTTCATGAAAATGATATAGAAGTGGAAAGCATTCTCAATGCGGCAAAGTAACATCATGTCACAACTATAGCATTATGGTGGCCCTTTAATTCAAATGCGAGAAGGTCCTAAACAAGTCATACAATATTGTTTAAGTATACACTTTTATTTAAATAGTAGGGTTAAAGGCTATCACTGAGTCCTTCTAACAACATTATACCTGTCACCCACAATATAAAAAAATCAGTAAATTCAAGTAAAAGTGCAGAGCAGAAAAATATATTACATTAACAATAAGAAAGCACATAAACACAAAATGTTTTAAAAATCCGTAACAGTCCCAGATTCAAATAATGGATATTTCATTACAAAATACTTCCAAAAGTAACAGAAGTACTAAGCACAGGTTTTCTCTCTTGACAATCACCATACAATTCCTCTACTCTCACAACTTCACTACCGTCCTCTAGTCGAGTGTTGCCCTCCTTCCTCTCAGCTCAGACTCACCTGGACAAGGGAGTGCGGTCCCTTTTATCGAGGACCCAGGAGTACTTCCAGTGCCAAGGCATTTGCCCGATGGAAGCACTTCTGGGTCATATGGAAGTCCCATGAATTGAGGAGCACATCTACCTGCAAAGGCCCCTTTTGGCACCCATGGACCCCAGCAAAGCTATGCTGCTGGACTACAACTCCCAGCATTCCTTGCTGGTTCCTGAATGGGCGCCGATATGGAGGGCTGCTGACATCTAACATCTGGGGGAATTAAATACCCCTCAGCAACAATCCTTCCCTGTCTTCTTCTTTTATTAGGTACACGTCCAGCCGGGGACACCTGTCCACTTGTTTGGGGCCTCCCGTCCACCTGTGCTCCATTTGGAAAGCCAAAAGAAATGTAACCAATTGTATTATCAATTTTGGAAGCTGCATGGAATAAAAGTGTCAGGTAAATGAGCAGGCATTTTTGTAGATTTTTTTTTGTAGATCTCTTGTAATATTAAAGAGATTGTTCATAACTTTGAAAGTTATTTTGGGCCTTAATTGACCAAAGCATCCCTGTGGAATTGGGATGTCAGACTACCTGTAGTGAGGCCAGGTCTAAGTCAGGCTGGGAAGGCCTGGTCTAGCCTATGGAGCTTTTAGGAAGCTTTCTTCTATATAGGAGTGCGCTCAAACCATAACAACAAGTATGTCACAGATATAATATATAAAATTAACAAATAACTGCTGAAGAGTGATGTTGAGCAGACCAAAAACCCAGAATGACGGACTCCACAAAATCCAATAACAAGTGAGTTTATTGAATGGAAAAATGTGTTCAGGAATATACCCAGGCACAGGAACACACACAAAGGGAAAACAACAAACAATGAAGGCCTGACTGTACAGCTATGAATCTTTCTACCTTCCTCCTCCTTCCCTCACCTCCATTACCTTGTCAGGTGATCCCTTGTTGCTACTACAGCCCATACTACAAGTGCATCAGCCAGGAGGACAGGTGGTTCTATTTGACCTATCTATGTAACGTGCACATTAGCAAATGTACGAAAAGCAGGTATTGTATGGAACGCCTTGATATCTGCAGAATGTATTACATTTTTAGTCAATGGATGAAATGTCTGTGTTACCTTAATATGCTATATACTTTGCGTAGGCATTATATATAATACCTAGGCATTATACAAAATGACAAATACTATTTAGGTAAAGTATGAAAAGTGAGTCTTGAAAACACCTACACCATTATTACTAGCCAGGGTTTGATGATGATACCCCCCTCTAGTGAGAACTGTTAGAAGTGTTGGGGACTACATGCTTTAGAACTGTTTTGCAATTGGAATTACCAGTTCACGACAGCTCCCCAGCCTGTGTGGAGGCCCCACTGAAGATTGTGGTGAAGATCTCCTTGAATCATAACATTGATATTAGTCAGACAAAAATATAAAAGCGAGGCTCACATACAGTACGTTTTGGTATCTGAAATGCCTTAATGAAAAACTGTTTTGATGTTTTCTTTTTCTTGTTGTGGTGGAACTCTTTGTTGTATCCAGGCTAAAGTATGGCGATTACAAGTGGTATTATGTCCTCCCATCTATTGCCTGTAATGTTACTAGTTTCTCACTGTTCTGTAGAGCCTAAAGATGCAGAACATGTTTATTTCTTTTTTCAAAAATGAAATATATACATTCTTGGCTGGATCTCTGCTGCCCCCATGCCAGTGGTCACATTGTTAGTATATAATGATTTAGATTAACAGGTTGTTAACAGTAGTAAATGACATTACCCACTCCTTATTTGAGTGAATCGATTAATTTCTGCTAAGAAAGATTTGGCAAGGTTTGTGACCGCAGTGACAGTCCCTCCACTAGTCTTTTCATCTTCTGACATTGCTTTAAAGGACAAGGTCATCTAGATCTGTAGCCTACTATTTTAATAGTCCTAATAATTGGCAGTCCAGTAAAACTAAAAGCATACTATATTTACTGTTATAATGATTATGGGTAAAATATTTGTATATCATTTTTGGAAGCATCAGAATTCTACTTAACTCTTCCCTGAGTCTATCAGACTAAATTGCTTCTATTACAGAGGCACCAATCAATGACTTCACACTTTATTTCCAGTTGTCATAGCAACACACATCCCCTACATGGGCATTTTAGACATTCATGGGTGGTAGTTTCTTTTTTGCAATCATGAGTATACAAAGCTATCTTACCCTTCAGATAATCCCGTATTGCCTTGGTGTGAATCTTTCCTGTGTCTTTGCTTTGCATGGCTGGCCTGGATAAGTGCAAATTTAACTGTGAGAGGAAGAATTACCTTCTTGCTTTTAAATTCTTCAACACCAGTTCAGCACATAACAACACCTAATTATTGTGAATGTGGACATGCATATCTGGGTGCATTTAACATAAAAAACACTTCATGATGAAGCCACATATGGCTCAAGCATTCAACTTCAGTGGGCAGAGTTTACACGAGACATATTTGCCAAGCTTGTACTTGGTAGGAAAGTCATTGCACACTTTTGTGTTTCATGAAGTGGTCTTAGAGATACAAGGATTAATGGATTCTGTAACATCATAAGGAGCAGGGCAGTTTACTGCTTTATACTTTTGTTGTGAACAATCTGATCTCTTATAAAAGAAGGACAAAAGTTTATTTTATTTTCAATTTGAGGAAAGTTATAACTCTCCATGAAAATAAATATTTCTTCCATGGCATTCCAAAATTCTTCTGGATGGCAGCAATTTATTAGAAAAAGAGGTCTCAATCTCAAAATCAGGCCAGAACTCTCAGGCAGGACTGATTTAAAAAATACTTTAAAAAATGAAAACAAAAATAATAATTACATTTACAGAAATAATTAAAAAATCAAGCAATAGCAAAAAAAAAAAAAATAAGGTTTACAGATAGCAAAATGTTGCCAAAGAGGTACTTCAAAAGTGAACAATACCAAGTTTGTGATCAAACAACCATGAACAGGTAAAGAAAATAGCAAATTTTCCAGACCAGATGGAATGTCAATAAGAGAATCTAAATTGTGCTGGATGACAAGAGCAGTGATATTGTGAAGGTATTTAAGATGTAATGCAGACCTGAGGGTAGTCCCACAGCTGCAATGTCAGGAGGACCTGCCCCCTTGGGCTCAATGTATGACACACCAGGGCAATAATGAACAGGATTAACATTAAATACAAAACATGTAATGAATGAGACTACATTTAATAAAAGAATTGTATAATACAAAAAGAACAAAAAACAAATTATGTTCAATAACCTAAAACAAAACAAGTATATGACAACATCTGTCTACTATATAAAAAACACAAAGGTTTGTGTGTCCAGTCCCTCTGAGCACTCTGATTCATCACTTTGTTTCTTGTATGATTGGTCAGTTTCACTCTGGTAAGGTGATGAAAGAGGCATTGAGAGAAAGCACAAGAGGAGTAAAGGCATACAAGGCGTGCTGAGTGAGTCAAATTCAAAGACATCAAGTAAAAAAGGCAATTCCCCTTACTGGGCATCTTTTCCTGGCTGTGGGAACAGAAAGAGGCAATACCAATTGTGAGAGCACATCCACTCATCTCAGGTTGGGACTGCTTACCCAAGATGAGTTAGGAGGATGATCCACAGAAACACATGCACGACACAGTATAATAAAATGCTAAAAGGTTGTGTGTGTGTGACTAGTCCCTCTGAGCAGTCTTATTGGGAAGTTTGACTTTGGTGTTGCTATTGAAAGGGAAAGTGCCAGGCAAGAAAGTTTGAGACAGACGTGGAGGAGAAAGGCATTGGAGGCTTGCTGAAAATCGCCTTCCAATATGGGTACAAAAGCAGACAGATGGTGAGCAATGTGCCTCAAAATTAGGAAAGAGTGTGAGAAACAGGCTTTATAGTTCAAAACAGGATCTGCTGATCTAAAGGTCAGACACACACATTAAACAGGAAAGGTTCTGAAGGTACACATAGTGCAAGAGATATGAAATACTTTTACATTTACTCTATTACCCGACAAGTAATGCGGCAAGTGTGTATATATCATCACACACGTGTGCATGGGAGTCAACTTCAGGCTCGCTGAATGGTAATTACACTCTGAGTCAGGAGTTGGTGCTTTCACTTAATGCCTCTTCTCTTCCTCCCTCTGCAGAATGGATGACTGATGGACAGAATATCAATGAAGTCACTTCCAGTCTCCTGAACCCGTCTCTTCCACCTATCAGCCTTAGAAACCACCTCCACCTTTACCAATTTCAGTTCATTCACCACTTGCATCAGAATAGGTGTTTCTGCATTTATTACACTTTTTTTTTTGTTTTCAAACCTTTCAGTTATATTGAGATCATCATCGGGTGCCCCAGACCTTTATAATATCCATTGTCTCTTCATTCCACAGTGGTATAGTTGGCAGGATTCAAGTGGAATATTACAGGGCCGGTGGACCTCATGATGCTGGTGGCAGCATTAACCGAAGAAGTCCATCCAGTCCCTTTGGATTCAAGTAGCAAACTAGCAGATTCAGTTCTCTGAGATGGAAACTTGAACTCAAGCCTGAGCCACCCCCTGGGAAGAAGTGGGTTTTTGGACTATCCCAGGTACTGAAAGTGAGACATACATGTTATTTTTTGATCAAAGAGCTACTAGACACCACTGGAAAGGGGCCCACATGCTGGCACCACTCCTGATTTGGGAGATTGAATGGGCTTATTATGATCTTGATGAGCAAAATAGTGGCCTGCAATTATCTTATAAATGCCCTCCCTGAGTCTCTCACTCAGGCAGACCTGAAAGAATATGCACACTTTTATTAAATGGGACACAGGGTGGCCATGCAAAACAAGCTCTCAGAACAGATGGCTGATCACCCAAAACTCCCAACCAGAGTGCAGCTGCTACAAATATATACATTCTTTGGGTTGAGCAAAGAATTTAATTCAACTATAACAGCAGCATTTTATTTGTGTATAACCCAAAGTCACACAACAAATGCCCCAATGGGCTTTAACAGGCCCTGTTTAATTGACAGCCTCCAAGCCTTGACTTTCTTACTTTATGCAACAATGCACCGTGAGCTATGTATTCTGTGGTTTTCTTTTAAATATCTGTCTAAAATTAGTGCTTATTGATCTGCGGCTTTGTCTCTTGACGCTGAGATTTTGCTTAGTGTTTTGCTTTGAATCTTGTTCTGAGTTTTTTAGTTTCTGCTTTCTTCTCTATTTGGATTTGCATTTAAGAATTACTGAATGGGCGGCACGGTGGCGCAGTGGTAGCGCTGCTGCCTCGCAGTTAGGAGACCCGGGTTCGCTTCCCAGGTCCTCCCTGCGTGGAGTTTGCATGTTCTCCCGTGTCTGCGTGGGTTTCCTCCGGCGCTCGGTTTCCTCCCACAATCCAAAGACATGCAGGTTAGGTGGATTGGCGATTCTAAATTGGCCCTAGTGTGTGCTTGGTGTGTGGGTGTGTTAGTGTGTGTCCTGCGGTGGGTTGGCACCCTGCCCAGGATTGGTTCCTGCCTTGTGCCCTGTGTTGGCTGGGATTGGCTCCAGCAGACCCCCGTGACCCTGTATTCGGATTTGGCGGGTTAGGAAATGGATGGATGGATGGAATTACTGAGTTGTTCACAATGGGAATATGGCATAATGGTTAAGACAAATGCCTTGAACTGACACCGTTTGACCATGAGAATGTCACTTCACCTGCCTGTGCTTCAACTGGAAAAACAAAAAAGAAATTTAATCAATTATACCTCATATGTTGTAAGTCATCATGGATAAAGGCATAAGCCAAATAATAAGTATAATAATATATCATAGTAGTATATAATAAAAATAATAATATACTGTGTCACACACGTGCGAGTTGGAGGCAGTCAAAGAGCCCAAAGGTGAGTGAAACATCTCGAGACCAAGGGTTATCACGTGATGCTTACCTTAATCGCTCTTCACCTACAGAAAATTCGAAGAATAATAAGAATTCTTACTTCTGGGTTCAAAATGGCCGCCACTATGTCACTTTCGATCTACTCTAATGACGTCACTTCCGGTTCTATCAATTCATTGCTCCTGTCCGATCCTGATGATGTTGGTTCCGTTTTCCCTGACTCCAATCATCACTTCCTGCCAACCATTTCCTGTCCCATAATCCATCCTGCTATATAAACGCCATCTTGTCTGTAGTTGATTGTTCATTTTGCACTGAAAAGTCTTATGAATCAACCTTTTCTATCATTTGTCTGGACGACAATATACGGGGACGAACCCCAAACCTTTATTTTGTGTGGAAAATATTTTCTTGTGGAAGCATCTCATCACAACTGTTAACGTGTATATATGCATTAATCTGACTAGGGGTCTAGCATTATGAATGGACAGTCTGGATGGATGGGTATCCCACCTAGAAGGATTAGAGGCTAGGATAATGGATGAACATTTAGTGACAGCCTTCCAAGGCGATTTACTACTATTTCAACACCTGCAGTGTTACTTTGGAAATGTAGTCTCAAGAGGCAGTCCTGTTTGTGTCCTTTGGTGAAGCAGGAAGGAGCTCTAAGAGAGAGGCTCCCATGTTACCCTAGAGCTCAGTCTCGCCCAGAAGTGCTTCTGTGCTACGTATCTGAAATGCCAGAACTATTGGGACTGACTTTCAAAGAAGCCTCCCCTCCTCAGTAAGCGAGTCAGAATTAGGGAGTGAGGGAGGACAAGGTACCCCTGGGCAGAAGGTGGAAGAAAAAAAGAGAAAGAGAGAGAGAAAAGACAGTGAACTTAATTGAAGCCTCTGTGTAAAAAAATAGAAAATAAAAGAGTCTTGCTTGACCCAAGGAATTGAGTTACTTAGATGTTGTCTGGAGTTGGGGAGTGCTCCCTAGAGCCAACTATTTATATTGCCAAGGCAATTGGACAGGCATCCCGACTGAAACTGAGAGTAATTCCTTAACTGACTGGGAGGCCATAATAGAACGACATTTTAGAAGGAGCTGCAACCTGGTTGGGATGAGTAGCAATCCTTAACCCAGTCGAGGTGAGAAGATAATGAATGAATTGGGCAAACATGGATTCCAGAAGCAGTTCATACCCCTACACGGTAGGTGGCAGCGTCCCTCCAGGTTGGTCCCAGTTAGGATTTCTGCAGTGTTGCATGGGAACTGGAGCATAGAAGAGCAGCCTTGTTGGGGTCCTTAAGTGCTACAAGAGGGCACTGCCAGGGGAAGACTGCCCTGGTTTCTGTATGACCTGGAAGTGCCCTGGATGATCACTGCTGCAACATTGGAAGCATTCCCAGGTCTGATTTAAATGAAGCCTGCTACATCCCCTCTGATTTAGGGGGCAATGGGGAAAAGTAGGAAAGGAGAGAACAACTTAATACAGTAATTGTATACACGTTTGTCTTGGTCTAGCGGATGCTCATTTGGAAAGGAGTTTATTGTCAAATAATTTTTTTTTTCAGATTACAGTTGTGCTGGGTGCTATTGTGTCTGTGATTTGGGGCACAGTAGTGGTCCCTTTTAGCTGGGATGCCTCCATAATGGAAGGAACAGGGGAGTAGACATGCACAGGACATTACCTCTCCTGGAGCACTAGATGGCAGCCCCCCTGGGTTGCAGCGGTGTCTCAGATTCTCACAGGGCTCTTTGGGAGTTAGAGTTTGGCACATCCCTTTTGGGTTTTGTAGGTGCTGCCAGGAGATGTTATAGGGACTGTGGAGCCCTACTATGTCTGGCTTCAGTCTCACCTGTTAGTGCTTTCAAATCATGCTAATGGGCCACCAGAAGTGCAGGATAAAAGGAGCCACCTGCTACTACTCTAGGAGCCAGAGTTGGGAGGAAGAGGGATGAAGCTTGCTGAAGGATGAGTGGCGGTGGAAAGAGAAACAGTGACAGAGAGAAGAAGAAGAGAAGAAAAGTGCTGTGTGCTGGAATCCACACATATATATATATACAGTTTGCATATCTGCAGCTGAAAATCCACAGTGGGAGAAAATGAACATGGAATATGTGCTATCTAATTATAATTTATTATTATTATTATTAAGGAATCATGCATTTTTAAATAATTTTTTTAATAGTAAGCTTTCAACTCCTATCAACAACCATCACCAGAGGAAAATTATTAGACTTATAGGAATCCAAGGCAATATACAGCAAATAAGGAGGGGATGATAGGTGGATGTGGTGGTGGAGGGGAATTGATGAGGTGAGGTTTGGTCATAAGGTCTTATTTATTATTTGCATGTTCTTCTTTTCAAGCCTGCATATGCTGGGTTCATGTCCAAATATCTATTAATGTTTTCATTGGATAGCCATGATTCAGCCAGATCTCTGGTACTTTTAGAATTAGCTGTGAATGTTATTTGCACTGAGGCCCATTTAAATGTGTATCCAGTCGAGCTTGTATGTATGTAAATCAGAGACCGTGGGCCCTTTCTTCTGACCGCATTGCAATGTTCCTGTAAACGTGTGGCGAGTGTTTTTGATGTTTGGCCCATGTATACAACCAAGCATGAGTCACATGGTATGCTGTAATATGTATATGCAGTTATCATATTTCTGTAAGCTTTGTATTTATCAGTAATTTGTATTATTCTGTTTCTTAAAACAAGTGTGGATCAGTTACCTTGACATGTCTAATAGCTGGAAACCTCTTATGCAGAGTAAGGTAAGGAAAATATAGTTTCAGCCTTACCAATATATTTAAGTCATTTTTGCATTGACAAAGGATAATTAACTAACTGATAAATTCATCTCCTTACATCACACACAATTTCCTACATTTATTTTGTCTCCCAGGGTGGGCCAAGAAACAGAGATCCCTCACTCATTCCCTACAGTCTACACCAGTAAGACTCGCAAGCCTCACGCTGGACACATGCCTCTGCTTTTCTGCCTTACTACATATGGTCCGTTTCCTTTTTGTATATTTATATAGTAAACATCCTCTTCCATCATAAGGCAGAATGGAGGTCACAGAGTTCCAAAAGCTTTTCTGGCTGCCTGTTCATTGACTTTATTGCTAATCAAGGAAATAATTCACCTGCAATTGTAATGCTAATGTAAATGAATACTGAAAGGGTCTTCACTGAGTTCTCTTCAATGGCTAATTTTCTCAAAGCCCTCCAGGGACGCAGTGAGTCTTTTCAGCTTCCACTATTAATCAGAGTGTGTTATGTGTTATTTTCTGCTTCAGCAGGCTGCCAGAGAGTCCACGAATGTAGCCAACCTCAATCCAACAGCTACGTACATTTGGGATAAGGGGGTTGTAGCATTGCTATTTGCATTGCGAAGAATCTATGTTTTCTTCACCGTTGTTCACTTGAATACTTATATTCAATTTTCTTAACTAACTTAGAAAAAGGAATGAAAGCAGTTCAAAACCTTTTAATGCATTATTGTTAAATGTAATATATCACTGTCACTCATACACAAAGGAAATAAGGCTCTGTTGTATAACACATATAGGAACTACCAAATGAAATGTGTGAATAATTTAGCCATTAAGGGGAAAAAGGAAGGAAAAGTGTCATGAGGAACAGGAAAACAACATAAGAAAAGCAACAAACAATGAGAAAATCTACAGAAAAGATAAATACAGGTTCATAAAGCAGAATGGTACCACAAAGTGTGGTAAGGGATAGGGGAGGCTGTTGTAGCATTTGTCACACACGTGTGCTTAGGAGGCAGTCAACAAGCCGTGAGGTGAGTGAAATAACGTAAGATAAGGGGTTGATAAGTGGTACTAATGCCTTTCTCTCTTTTTTGTCAGACAAAAAAAAAGAAAAATAGCCCACCTTCCATACTTCCGGGTTCTCAAGATGGCCTCCAAATGTCAGTTCTGCTTCTGACTCCCGCTGATGGTGTCACTTCCGGTGCCAATGCAATGACGCCACTTCCAACTCCATCTCGATGATGTCACATCCGGTCCCCCGAAGATGACGTCACTTCCAGTATCACTTCACTTCTGGCTCTCTCTGATGACAACATCAATTGTCTGACAATTATGGCATTATCTCCTGCCAGCTCACTTCCGCCAGCCATTTTTCACTGTATATAAATGCCATCTTTGTCATGTACATGGGTCAATTGCTGTAAAGTACTTTGATCACTGATTTTTACCTTTTTTGCATTTATTGTCCATTGGACATTATACGGGGACTGTCCCAAACTCTTTTATCATTGTGAAAGGTTTCTTGTTTCATTACACATCCATAAATAAACAGCAAAATAAACGGATTTCCTTAAACAAAACATTAAAAGAGTCAAAAGAATTCCAACAATCAAATTAAAGCAGAACAAATTAAAACCAATTGCCTCCTGAGGATTTTCTTTGCTAAACCCCAACAGTGGCTTGTCCAAATGTCCATTAGAGCATCTTTCCTGCTCACTTCCTCTGTCTCCATCATCAATCTCTGGCCTCTTCTCCCCAACCAACTAAGAAAGCTTTCAGCCTCATCCAGATGTCTCTTACACTCAACCTTTAGTATCACCTCTGAGGTCAGCTGTAGCCTTCCATTTACTCCAGGACACCTGTATCTAGAGCTCCTTTTAGGAGCCACAAATGTCCATGCACCCCGGTGTGTTTATAAAATCCATGTCCTACTTTATCTTGGCAGTCGGTTTGGTTAGAAGAGCAGTCCCTGTTTGGATAAGTGTGTCCACTGATGTCCCCTCACTGATCTCTCTTTTTTTTCTCTCAGTGAAAGATCTGGTGTCTCCTAAGATGTAGCTGGTCTCTGCTCCAGCCTTGCATTATTCCTTCTGGTCTATTATTCTCCTACTTACCTATATACTCACCAGAATGTTTTGTCTGATACCCCTGCTTTCACAAGGCACGGTACCCCTAAAGCTTTTACACTGGCGTGGATTTTCTCAATTAAAATGCTGCTTGTTTTTGTCTTGATTCCAAATTGTGTACCACCAATGAATGCTGTAATTCTCCTATTGTATGGTCTTGAACGTGAGTTTCAGAACCTCCTAGCTGTAACACTGTCCACTTATCTAACCTCACTGCCTCCATTTTAAAATAACTCCAGTCTACTTATCCACATAGTCATTATGAATGGTTTGAGATCTACATTAAAAGTGCTTCAGCTGGGCTGATGCCTTAGTAGGAACAGATAAAGGTGCATGCTTGACCAGGCTGAAGCATACCCAGGCTGCTGAGCTGTGTCTTGCTGGCACATGACACGCTGGAATGTGGCCAGGGCTCCTCACAGGCAGAGAGCTCAGTCATTGTGGCAGCCATCTCTTCAGCTTGAAGGCAGATGCCCTCATTCATGGTTCTTCCTGTTATCAGGTTCTGTGGACGGATTTTCTGTATCAGTGAATTCAAAAGCACTGTCAGCCCCCTTCTGGAGTTCTACACATGACTACTTATGTGCCTATGAACCCCAAATTTTTCTGGTACAATTAAAGATGTGGACCTCTGAATATTTAAATAGTATATTGAAATCAAGTAAAATATACAGCTCTAAAATCTCTAAAATTTTTATTTTAATAAACTCAACCTACCTTATTGCATTCTTAATAATGGTATTTGAGTGTCTTCTCTCCGGCCTTGCACCGTGTGTTGGCTGGGATTGGCTCCAGCAGACCCCCGTGACCCTGTGTTCAGATTCAGTGGGTTAGAAAATGGATGGATGGATGGAATGTCTTCTCACTTTTAACATTAAAGGACTGCAATGGCTGTTTGGTGAAGTGTGAACAATCAATGGTGAACAAATGAATAAAAATAAGCCAGATGTGAACTTTCATTTCTGCACTCTGCAGGATGAGTGTGGCCGCCGACTTCAAAGGACTGCTTAGAATATACAGTAACAGTGTAATCTGTGCCAGTGGGGTAAATTGTGAAAAATGTTCATTCAGATGAATGTGACGGGAAGCAAAGATTGAATATTCAGCTTACTGTTACCTATTTGTCAAAATCTATCCATTCAATTGTCTTGCATGAGCATGTTTTTGGGTTTAGGATTACAGGCATCGGTGGACACCGTGGACCTAACTTGGAATTCCTAGATGAAACTCACAGCAACACTGACAAAACTAGCACATATAGCATAGAAACCATGAGAAGGAAGCCTTTCTACCAACGAGAGGGGCACCTGCCTAGTTTTAGCATTTCATAACAACCTGAATAGTAATCAGGCTCTATGGTGATTGACCCATAAAGGTCATGTGACCATAATATTAAGTAATTCACAGTGTTTTTTTAATACCATCCATCCATCCATTTTCCAACCTGCTAATCCGAACACAGGGTCACGGGGGTCTGCTGGAGCCAATCCCAGCCAACACAGGGCACAAGGCAGGAACTAATCCCGGGCAGGGTGCCAACCTACCGCAGGACACACACAAACACACCCACACACAAAGCACACACTAGGGCCAATTTAGAATCGCCAATCCACCTAACCTGTCATGTCTTTGGACTGTGGGAGGAAACCAGAGCACCCGGAGGAAACCCATGCAGATACGGGGAGAACATGCAAACTCCACACAGGGAGGACCCGGGAAGCAAACCCGGGTGTCCTAACCTCGAGGCGTTTTTTTAATACATTTTTTTTAACTTTAATTAGAAACCGGTAACATTTCATACAGTCAAGACAAATTTAACAAATTAAAGCAAAATTCTACCATGACTCAAGAGAAAGAGTGTGAAGCCAGTAACTGCAGCTGCTCAAAGAAAGGAGCAAGAAAAGAAGGGTATCCTCTTCCCCGAAATAGATGCTTATTCTAAAATGTTATTGATTAGTTCCTGCCAGGTTTTAAAAAAAGTGTTGAACAAATCCTTTTAGTGAGAATTAGATTTTTTCCAATTTCAAATAGTATATAACATTAGTTACCCACTGACTTAAGAGTGGTGGTTTGGGATTCTTCCAGTTGAGCAAGATAAGTCTACGTGCTAGTAGTGTGGTATAGGAAATTACAGTTTGTTTGTCCTTCTCCACTTTAAGCCCATCTGGGAGTACATCAAACACAGCTGTCAGTGGCTTAGGAGGGATTGTGACGCCAAGGCTGTCTGATAGGCGTGCAAAGATTTTTGTCCAAAATGTTGGCCCACAACATATGGCCAGTGAGGTTTGAGCTAGATTGCAATGTTCACAGATTGAATCTTGCCCTGGAAACATAATGGACAATTTCAAATGATATAAATTTGCTTGATAAAAAATTTTAAGTTGAATGACTGAATGCTTTACACATACAGAGCTCGAGTGTATTCTATGCATGGCTGCCTTCCACTCATTTTCTGAAATATTAAGTAGCAGATCCTTTCCCAATGTACTTTGGGGTCTTTGAAAGATAGAGACTTTAACTCTTTCAGGGCTAATTATTTTTTAAATTTTCTCCCAGGCCTGAATATTTTTCTCAAAAACTCAGTTTTCTAAAAAGCATACAAAGCAAACACAATATGCCTTTAACATTAAACATTAGCTTTCTAAGATCGGCTGTCACACTGCTTACGTACTTACTACATACCTGTTTGTTTAACCATTTATATTCTGAAGGGCACGTTCTGGAAAAGAAACAGCTTTCGTTTTTGATTTCCATATCACTTGCATCAGAATTGGAGTTTGACGAGTCAGAGTCCGATTCAACAATAATAGCAAAAAGCAAAAAAATGAATAATGCCCACAGAGGATTTTGCTTTGCACATTCGCTTTGCTGTTTTGTGCGATGCCAACGCCATTCTAGATGTTGTTTACTCTACGCTCCTCACACACACACAGGGATTCGATGTCAAGTCAAACCCTAACCCTAACTGTCCTCCTAGCAAAGAGGGTCTACCCGTAACATGATGGTGAGTTTTGTTGACGTCTACAGCTGATTATTTCCCTCTGCCCTGGATGTCAACGTCAAACCTCAGCCCCTGCTGTCGACAAAAGTCGACATCAGCCCTAAAAGAGTTAAAATATTTTTATAAATTGTAGAGATGTTATCTGAGTCTTTAAGATTGATCAATAATTCTTCTCAATTAGAACATGGTGGAAATTGGGGAAAATTCACTGTGTTTTAGCAGAACATATATGTAAAAAACTAAACTGTCAAGTTTAACTTTAGTAGAGCAAAAAAAGGATCAACTGGCATAAGCTTTTAAATGTGTAGGTAGTCAAGTTGAAGTAGAATAGGTTTAAAAATGTTTTGTGCATAATGCAGGATTATGTTTATCCCATAATTTGGAAGCAGAATGAAACTCAAAAAACTCCATGTTGGATAAGTAAGGAGATAAAAAGGAGGGTGCAAGGAAAAACAGCTGTATAAGGTGTGTAATTCTAGCAATTCTAGTACTTACTGTAAGCTATATGAGAGCATGAGAGCGACAGTAAAAAAGGATATTAGGTAAGCTAAAAGCCAGTTTGAGAAAAATATTACAGGAAAGGCAAAAGATGAAAGATCATAGTAAAGGAATGATGAATAAAAAAGGTGAAATATGTCAAGAACACAAAGGAAGAATTAAAATATAGTGAACACTCTGGACTTACTCTTTTCCCGAAGTGTTTACATGTGAAAAAGTTGATAATCTCCCAGCAGTAACAGGGACTACTAAGAAGGGACTTAGTGATTTGCAGATTGTAGATGGAGAAATACTGTTTAGATTAAAGAGGCAGAAATCTTACAAATTACCAGGACCAGATAACATTTATCCTAGAGGGCTTAATTAGATTAGTGAATGTCTATTTAAACCCTTGCTGCATATTTGTCAAAAGTTACCGCACACTGGGAAAATTCCTAAGGACTGGAAAACAGTAAACATTAACTTGTTATGTAAAAAGGAAGGCTGGGCTGAAATAGGTAGCTATATGCCAGTAAGCTTAATATGAATCATGGCAAATTAATAGAAGCAATTATTAAGGAAAAGGATGAGCAGCACCTGGTGACAACAGGAGTGATAGTGAACAGTCAGCATTGGTTCAGAGAAAGGATGCTGTGTTTTACTAACATGATAGAATTCAATGAGGAAGCAACAAAAGAACTGCAAAAGATTATGGTGCGAGTAACCTTAACAGAATTAGGTGACATTAAAAATGGTGTCCCTTGGGGTCAGTGTTGGGGCTGCTGTTTATTTTGTTTTTTTTTTAAGTACACACAAATAATCTGGATAGGAGTTTAAATAACAACCTGGGGAAGTTTGCAGATGATGTCATGCCAGGTGGATTGACAGATCATCTTAAATCTGTTGAATCTTTACAGAGGGACTTTGACAGCATACAGGCTTGGGCAGATGAAATTGAATGTAAGTATATGTAAACTACTACACGTAGGAATTAAAAATGTAAAGTGTAAATACACAATGGGAGGTGTGAAAATCAAAAGTGCACCTTATGAGAAGAATTTAGAAGTCATATTGGACTTGACACTATCAACTGCCAGGCAGTGTTCAGAAGGCATTAAGAAGGATAGCAGAATGTTAGGTTATTAGCAAAATGTATGAGGAAAAGTCAAATGAGGTAATGCTGAAGCTTTATAACACAGTACTGAGGCCGCACTGGGAGTACTGTCTGTAGTTGTGGTCTTGAGGCTACAAAACAAGACATAACATTTCTAGAGAAAGTCCCAAGAAGAACAACGAGGGTGATTCCAGGTATAAAAGGTATTTGGACAGATTAAAGGAGTTGACCTTTCTTGTTTAAAGTAAATGGAGAGTAGGAGATGACATGATTGAAGTTTTTTAAATTATGATGGAATTAAGTACTGTGGATCCAGACTACTACTTTAAAATAAGTTCAACAAGGACACAAACACATAGTTTTAAACTTGTTATGGGCAAATTTCATACAGCTATGCGAAAGTTTTTCTTTACACAAAGAACTAGAGACATATAAAATAAATTCCCAAGCATCGTGGTAGAGAGTAGGAGTTTAGGAACCTGCAAATCACAGCTTGATGATATTTTTGAGAAATTAGTTGTGTGAAATAGTTCAAACAAAACAGAATAGAAGGTTTGGGGCAGCCATCCATAAACTGGAAATGGGCTGCCAAAAACTCAAAAATGAAGGTCTGTTCAGAAGAAAAGGTCTTATCAGAATTTAGTCCAAAACAGAACTGGTGAGACAGAAAAAACGTGGCAGTTTTAAAGCTGGGCAGGGGAAATAATGTCATCCGGGCAAGAACCAGAACCAGAAGTGATGTCATTGGGCCCTGAACCGGAATGCGGTCATTGCTAACACCCCCTCCCTCCCACCTAAAGACACCCCACAACTATAATAAAACTATACTATAATATCGTACTCTCTTGGTAAGTAGTGGATGGATCCTATGCTAAGGACATTAGCAATTACTAAGCCATAAATTAAAGAGTATCACTTCACCTCTTGTTCTTTGTGGTGTTTTTCCATATACAGTGGATTCATAAAGTATTTAGACGCCGTCACTTTCTGCACTCTTCATTGTGCTGTAGATTTAATATTATATGGATGAATTTTCCATTTCTGTCCATGAATCTACACTTAATACCCCCTAATGAAGAAGTGAAAACACGTTTTCAAAAAGATTCGCTAATTATTAAATATTTAAAGATGAAATCTGTCACTCATTTTTACACCATTAATTTAGTATTTTCTAGAAGCCATTTGGACAGCAGTTACAGCCTGAAGTCTTCTTGGGTAAGTCTCTACAAGATTTCCATACCTGGATTTGAACAGATTATCCCATTCTTCCTGGTAGATCCCCTCTGGCTCCATTAGATTGAATGGCAAATGTCTATAAACTATCACCTTCAGGACTCTTCACAGATGTTTTGTGGGCTTTAAATCTGCGGCTTTGACTAGGTCACTCAAAGACAGTGAAAGCAACTCCAGAATTGTCTTGGCTGCATGCTTCGGGTCATTGCTGTGCTGTGTCATTGCTGTCACCCCAATCTAAAGTCATGTGCATTCTGGAGCATTCAAAAACTTCTTTGTATTTATCTGCATTCATCTTCCATTAATCTTGATCAGTCTCCATGTCCTGCTGCTGAGATGTACCTCCATAGCATGATGGTTTCACCACTATGCTTAACCATAGTAATGAGCAGTGACTGGTCTTCACCAGACAAAGTGTTTAGAGTTCTGCCCAAGGAGTTCAACATGTGTCATGAGACCAGATGATCTTTTTTCCTCAAGTTTTCAGAGTCCTTTAAATGCCTGATTGATAGAGTGCTGCTGAGATAGTAGTCCTTTTGACAATTCTCCATCTCAGCAAAGAACCTGTGAATCTCTGTTAAAATGACCATAGGGTTCTTGGTCACATTTCTGACCAAAGTCCATCTTGCTAAGCAGAGTCCTGTTGTTTCAAAACTTCTTCTCATTCACAATTATCGAGGCCACTGTGCTCATGGTAACACTCAAAGCTATAGAAATTGTTTGATCATCTTGCCCTGCTTGCTGCCTCCCCACAGTTTCATCATGGAGGTCTACAAAGTGTTCCTTGGACTTTATGGCTTGGTTTTTGACCAGACATGCAGCATGAATTAATGGATCTTACACACCGGGCCTTTCCAAACCGTGTCCAATTAATTCAAATGGCCCCAGATGGACTCCAGTCAAGGTCTAGACACATCTCAAGGGCGATTAAAGCAAACAGAATGCACCTGACCATATTTGCAGTGCCACAGCAAAGCATCTGAGTACTTGAAGATTTCAGTTTTTGATCTTTATTACACTGGCAAACCTTTCTGAAAACAAGCTTTCACTTTGTCATTATGATTTATTGAGTTTATATTGTAAATATGTGTATTCAAAATGAAATCTACAGTACTATAGAGTATGCAGAAACTGAAGGGATCTGAATGCTTTTTGAATCCACTGTAGCTGAAGCTTACCTGTCTATTTTGGCCAGTGTTACAGAATTAACTTTAAACTGGCTATAAATAATAATCTAACAAAGAAAGGAACTGATGCTTCTCTACCAATGACTTTCTGTATAGTCCAGATATAAGAATTATATTAAAAATGCTTAAGTATTCATGAAAATAAATTACATTTGGCTTCCATTTCACTTTATACTTACACCTGTGCTTATGAATCTGAACACTTGGTTTTAAAATAAATTCATGCTATAGAACTGAAGGAGTGTGCTGCCAGTATATGTACTGCATGTTTATCCTACCGTTGGTGTAATGTTATTGCTTTGAAAATATTCATCAAAGCATTACCCCCCTTGTAAGCTATGAAAATATTATGTCCTCAAGAAACACCAATGAGGCTTTAACCTAAAAGAACTTCTAAAACTATGATATTCTATTGATAATGGGAAGGACATTTTTCTAACGCACTTAATCCAGGCTAGGATCATGGAGACTATCCCAGGGAATAACCCAGGAACAAACCCTGGACAGGGTGCCAGTCTTTTGCAGGGCAAACACATACCAAACACAAACTAGGGCCAATGCAGAATCACCAGTTCACCTAACCTGCATATCTTTGGACATCAACCAGAGCACCCAGAGGAAACCCACGCATACACGTGGGAAACTCCACAGAGAGAGGACGTGGGGCATGAAGTGAAGCCAGGTCTCCTTACTGCGAGGCAGCTGCGCTACAGCAGCCCAAGGATACAAGTATAAAAAGTAAATGAAAAGCACAGGCAGAGCAAAGAAACACACATTAATTTTAGATGGATGAGGGCCACTTTCATTGATCATCATTAAATTTACCAGTAAAACTCAGTTAAGGATCCAATGGACAATAACAATGATCCCGGTTCAAACATCTTCCTCACATCATGCACTTTTCTTGCCTCTGAAGTAACACTACACATATGGTATTCTGGTATTCTTTACACTTCAGACTACAGCAGATGCAGCATTGTACATGTGCTTGTTTTAATGACAGAGTCGGACAGTCGCCTGATTGGCCACAGGTTCACCGTCACCTCTGCGCTGCGCAAAATGGATTCAACCGGGGAGCGCTCGTCATTCTCAGCTCAGTCGAGCGTGTAATGGGAGAGCAAAAAAAAAAAAAAAAAAAAGGGAGAGAATAAAGACAGACACGACACGCAGAGACTGATGAGCTGCCCACAACAGAAGAAACTACCCGAAGGGTTTATTAGAGGCACGTTCTCACGCAAAGATGCGGCTTGACAGCACAGAATCAAATTGGAAGGCGTGTGTGTGTGCAGAAGCCCGCAAGGCGTTGCCATTGGCAGCCTGTAAAAAACACAGATCGACACGAGACCGATCGACCGCTGGTTTCTGTTACCATTAAACCAATCTGAATAAAACTGTTCACGTGTGACTTAATTATTTTTGTATGACCATAAAACGCTATTGGATTTAACCTGTATCAAAAAAAGAAATCTTTATAGAACCAAATTCAAAAATAATAAATGTTTATTTAAATATCTCTTTACAGATGTGCCGCTCAATGTTGTTTATCTCAAGTACCCTGGCATTTGCAGATGGTTCTTCATGGAACCGTTTAATACGGACATTCACATTAAATACTTCTTTAATGTATGTAAATTATTCTTGTAAATTAGTAGCTGCTGAAGTAGTGCGGGGGATTAGAAATGCTTCTCTTGGAGAATTGTTAGAATACATACACATTGTTGTTAAAGGGAGGGGTTATTACATAAAAGATTTACAAAGTATTCAGACCCTTTTACTTTTTTCAAATCCTGCTATGTTGCAGTCTTGAGCTAAAATCATTTATTTCCCCCCAAGAAACAATGAATACTCCAAAATGACAAATTGAAAACAGCATTTTCGAAATCTTTGCAAATGTTTCAAAATAAAAACTAAAATCATCCATTGGTCCAATATTCAGACTCTTTCCTTTGTACTTATTTGTAGTACCTATGGCAGCAATTACAGCCATGGAGTCTTCTTGGTTATGTTGTGAGAATTAGATTTGCACGCCAGGATGTGAGGATTTTCTGCCATTTGTCTCTGCAGTTCTTCTCAAACCATGTCAGGTTGGATGGAGACTGTCAGTGGAAAGTTTTGTTTAGGTTTCTCAAGAGATGTTTGGTTGGGTTGAAGTCGAGATTCTGGATGGGCCAAGCAAGGACATTCTCTGAGTTGTCACAAAGTCATTCTTGTGTTGTCTTTGCTTTGTGTTAAGGGTCATAGTTCTGTTGGAAAGTGAACTTTCAGCCCAGTCTGAGGTCCTTAATGTAATGGAGCAGGTATTAATTAAGGGTATCCCTGTACTTTGCTCCATTCATCTTACCCTTAACCATAACCTCCCAGTCCTTGCTGCTGAAAGACAACCCTGCAGCATGATGCTGTCACCAACATGCTCCACCTCTGCAATGATATTACACAGGTGACAAGCAGTGCCTGCTTCCCTCCAGACATGATGCTAACCTTGGTTTCATCAGATCAGTTAATCTTGTTTCTCATGGTTTGAGAGTCCTTATAGGCACCACTTTGCAAACTCCTTGTGTCTTTTATTGAGAAGAGGTTTCTGTCTAGCCACTCTGTTATAAAGCTCAGATTATTGGAATGTTGCGGTGACGGTTATATTTCTGGAAGTTTCTTCTCTGTCCAAACAGGTGCTCTGGAGCTCAGCCACGGTGACCATCAGGTTCTTGGTCAACACTCCTAACATGGTCTTTCTCCCACAATTACCCATTTATGAACTAAGAAGGCAACTGTGCTCTTTGGCACCTTCAATACTGCTGGATTTATTTACTTATAAGCTCTGCAGGCAATTCTTTCAACATTACGGTTTATGCTCAATTGTAGGCCTTCTATAGACATGTGTGTGATTTTCCTAACCATGTCTAATCAGTTCATTTGACCACAGTCCAAACGAAGTGTACAAGCATCTCAGTGTCGATCACTAGAATTGGATGCACCTGAGCCAAATCTGATGTTTCAAATAGTCTAAATGCTTGGGTTAATGTGATATTTCAGTGTTTTCTTTATTTTTGTTTTAGTACATTTGTAACAATTCTATAATCATTTTTGTTTTGTCATACTGAGTGTTGTTTAACGTGGGGAAAAACGAATTTAAGTGATTTCGGCTTGAGACTCCAACATAACAAAATATGAAAAAGTGAAGGGGCCGAATAGTTCATGATCACATGCTATATGTCTTTTGAGCACCGTGTGCCGATCTGCCGGGCACTAATCTGACGTTACTCCTCTCCTTATGTACCGGTCAGTGATGTCAGAATAATTTACTTGTTCTGTATTTGTTTTGGGGTTGCGAGAGTTCTGTTGGAAATGTCGAAAAATCCATCCAACCATCTTTTAAATCCTTTCCCTTTTTGTGTGGTCGCTACAAAGGAGTTCTGATAGCCGACATCAGGATCGAGGCAGGAAACGGCCTTTCGCTGGACGCCAACCCGCAAAGCCCATTTAGGCCCACTAATTAAGAGAGCGGGCGCTTCTTTGGATATTGAAGGAAACAAGAAATCTCACATGGGAGAAGAAGCTAAAGCCATTTGCACACGCTGTGTATTGATCCTCATTTGTAGGAGTTGTGAAAAAGCGAAGGCAAAATAATTCTTAATTAGTTTACTTTATTAAGAATTAACTTATTTAAACCCAGTGGAGTTCAGTGGCCAGTACGGTGACTGGATGTGGCTTCATATATCGCCAGAATTTTCGCTTCAAGTCCCTCTTTAGAATGTGTCTATATGACGTGTATCCGTTCGCCCAGTTGCATCTCACACATGTCAGAGAATGTAGGGTTATGGGTGATCAGCTCTAAACTGCCCCCAGATGTGTCAGTCAGTATACCCTGCGATGGACTGGGGTCTCGGGTTTGTTTCCTGCTTTGTGCCTGCAGGAGGTTGACGTCCAGCTCGGGGGAAATGAATACACATTGAGCACTTCTGCAAAGACCTGCCCTCTCGAAACTGTCAGCTTCGGACTTCGAGGCACTAGTACACGTCGAATTTTCGTAGGCTTGTTGGTTTAATGGCTGAAACCGTCATTTTTACAACCCCACGGAAACAGATTTAAAAAACGAAAACCGCAACGCTTTCCTCTTCTATTTGTGATCTTGTCAGCATATTTATAAATGTTAAAAAATAAATAAGAAGATTAGTGGTGTGGCGAGTCGTCACATTATTCTGTGCCGCTCGGGCTATGACGTTCACACTAAGCGCTTATTTATGTCTCCCCGCTCTTTTAAATGCCAGTGCAGGCCATCTTTTACCTGTTGGCCAAGGAGTACGAATATTTCAGTTAGAAGATCTTACAGACGTGCATTATTAAAAAAAAAAATACTGGATTGTATAGTTCCTCATAGATCCATTGCTTGACAAAGAATATTTTAATTTTGGGAAAGGGTTTTTCAATGCGAAAATGTCCTTATATATGTGGACAAAACAAAAATCGTTATTGACTACTGGATCAAAGAACCCGAACGAATCCTGTGTTGTGTGCAGCAAGAGTCCTTTCAAAATCAGCAAACCGCTTGTATTTCACAAATCTATTTCCAGCTATTTATGGAAACGTTTACGGATAAAGGTTCTTTCTGGAACCTTAATATGAATAGCTGTTTTTGGAATCTTGGCATCGCTCTGAAGAACCAAGGTGGCACCTACCTTAATTTTAAGAGGGTACTTGGCTAAAATAGTGACAATGTATTTACTTTGATATTTATTAAAGATAACAAAAGATGATTATATAAATAAGCGACATACACAATTTTTATGCTCCGTATTTAGCTTGTTATCCTGAAATCTTTAGATATTTGTCTGTCAGTTTTACTCAATGCTTAGATTCCCATTACAGCAGATTAAACACAATTCAGTCAGGAACAGAGTCAATACAACATTCTAGACAGTGTTTGAAATTAGGTTAAATTCACCGTTATCATCACTTAACACACCTCTATACCCAGTTCGCTATCTTTAGATGTTTTAATGAAATCCTAAAGTCACGTCGTATATAGGATGTAGAAATCGGGCGAGGTAAGCAAACAGACGAAGATATGGATGCCAGCAGCAGGATATTTCGGTATGAGCACATTAAATCCGGACCCATGTTACTGATTCAAAGATCAAAGCTATTTGACCAATTGGATAACGAGGAATCCACCTGAATGAATTCAACAATTAATTAAGAATAATGGCTGCCTTGTTAAAGCGATACATCGGGGTAGCGAGCGTTTTAGCGTCTGCCTGAGGTTTGCTCATAATCTACGTGTTGTTGACAACAGAATATTCATGAACAGCCTTCAACGCCGTCGAAATCGGAGGTTTATGATAGCACGCCGGGTTCGGATCATTCATTTAGTTTAACTTCAGTTGCTAATATGAAATGAGTATTTTTTTTTTCTATTTCTTTTTTAATTTGAAATGTTTGTGTTCTTGGCATCTGAACAAACGATAAAGCAACGGAATTTAACTTCTTTGATTAAATTTGTTGATGACATTTGGTTACGACCTGTTCTTGTTACAAAAAAATTGTCACAGGTCATGTCGTGCTGGGTGGGTTGGCTCGGCCTCTGACGCTCAGGATGTCGTCAGCACTTAAAGCGATTAAGAACGGAGTGTGCTTTGCTGACAAATTTAAGGACTCAAAGGACTTCTCTGTCACTGCAGACGTCACTTAAGACTATTTAAAATCAA
Source organism: Polypterus senegalus (assembly GCF_016835505.1). NCBI lineage: Eukaryota > Metazoa > Chordata > Cladistia > Polypteriformes > Polypteridae > Polypterus > Polypterus senegalus. The sequence goes on from NC_053167.1 coordinate 11,405,924, forward strand.
CTGTGCACGTATCATCGACTTTTTGTCCGTTTTCCATGACTGAATAGAGTGAAGGAATGCGACATGTACCTTCTAAGGCGCATATATAATTATCTATAACACTTTCATTTACAGCTTCGTTTCCACATACAATGCGAGATATGTGTATTTACAAGCACAGAATGGTTTGTGCTGAAGCGAAGTGAAACGTCTAATGCATCTTTCTTTATCAGAAATTCTTAACAACATTAACATAATTAACATTTTTTTCAGATTGCTCCGCCAATACGGACCATACATATTTGTCACTAGGATGAGCGAGCTTTCACATTCGCTTAACAGTGCTAATGTGATGTATTTAAAATAATTTAAATGTGAAATCAACTGTTCTTTAGCTAAGACTAGCTGAACACAAAGCTTTACTTGTGCTAAATCCATCATCTTGTGTTATTATATTGACGAGATGCTTTACATTTGGCTGAATCGGTTTGTCATTTCAGAACGCGCAGTTGTGCCGTAAGGGAAGAGATCCCATTGACCTGAAGGTATTAGCCACTCTTCCTGCAGTAGCCAACCACTTGGAATAATAATAATAATAATTAATAAAGATACAAAGGGTTGAAAAAACGGTTTATTTTGTGTTTACACGATGCACTTAATATACCACAATTGTCCTGTTTCAAACTCATTCGTAAAGCACCAAACGTTAATTAAAAGTGTTTGTTTCTGTGCAATTGTTAAGCTAAATTTCCTTTGTTTTTGATTTAGAAAAATAAAAGTCAACGCGATTTTTTTTTTATTTATCACCGTTTATTTGCTGATATTTCAAAATCAAATTCCAATATTAAAATGATTGTACGTTAGTTAGACTTGGCGCCCATGCTTAAGATTTCCCGTTTGCACTTATATAAGGAAGGGGAATATGAGGTGTATGTAGTGTGTATATAAGAATCCTCTTTGCACAGTTAGGACAAAAATTAATTCTGTCACAGAATTAGAAAGCATGTAGGATGTATTTGATCACTTCTAATTTGTATTAGATTTAAACGACAGGCTACCCAGAAAGCCATTTTAACAACTGTCGCATTTGCTGAGCTCATCTGATTCCTTCATCCTCAATTCTGTGACCCGATTTCTTTCTCTATTTTCGTTTTAGTCCCGCCTCTTACAATAACAGCCGAACGGGAAACATTTTTCTCTGTATCTGCACGCTGACCCAAGACTTAAGAATTTCGATTATTTCGTCTGAACGTATCTGCGTTTACTGCTCTCTCATTGTGTTTAGTCCCGGTCTTTCTTTGTAAATGCTTGTTAAAAGGCACGCAAGAAAATATAATAATAATAATAATAATAATAATAATATAATAAAAATATAATAATAATATGCAAGATTTAGTAAAACATAAAACATTTAATCTTGATGAATGAATTCATTTTTGCTTTCCCCTTTTAACATAACATTTCCAAACCCGTTTAATATTATTCAAGACTGAATCCCGGCAGCACTACGCAGGGCAAGAGTCGGTTGTGAATAAAGTGCCATTACCTCGCCGAGAAAAAAATATTTGTGGTACATTTGCAGCTTTTTTTTTACTTATAGTAATTTGCACATGTATTTTTAGTGGCACATTCTTTATGTGAAAGGCTACGATGTTGTTTCTATCTTGAGAGTAAACATACAGTATTCCTGAAAAAAGGCATTTCTGTTTTTGTTGTATTCACATGTCCGCTTTGTCATGTCTGAAAGGCACTGTATGAATACGTCATTAGAAGCCGTAAAATGCCTTCTACGAATATAAATTAAATAAAATCATAAAGCCGATGTTGCATGCAATGTGACGAAAATAACCTGAAACGGATTTGATTCATGGCTTAGTCTTTTATAAACATCACCAGTAACATTATCAAAAAATGTAGTTTTATTACTCGGCTTATGACACTTTACATCCACTTTTGAAACTGTAACGGAATGTGGAACCCCATGCTGTATTACTACTACTAATAATAATAATAGCAATAGTATAATGGTGTTTCAATAAAATGTGTCCACTTTTTAAGAATTCTCATTCAGCCAAAACAGAACAGCAACAACAATAGGTGGTGCATTTAGTGAAAGCCGTGTTTTGTATTTCTAAATTGTAAATCTGGCAGTTGCCTCGATACAAGGACCCGATTACAGAGAGATTAATTAACCCGTAACTGCAGTATTTTTTAGATAGCGCACACAAACACAGTATAATACCGTTTTAAAGGTTCGTGTTTCTCCTGTTCCTGGATTGCAGGGGAAACCAAAATACCCTCCTTAAATTAATATATTTACAGAATTAACGTGCGCTCAGGTAGCTGCCGATTTTCCAAAGTTCTTTTCTCAAAGAATACATTGAACACTAAAACAGCTGCAATTTCTTTTAGTAAGCCATATTCTTCGGTTGAAGACGTGACCTGTATAAAACTAGGGGGGAAAAAAAAACAATGTTACGAATGTAATGTTGAGGCTCACTGTCTTTAAGGTAATTATCTGTGTGAACGAAAGACTAGAGGGTCGTTCTTTAACAAAAGAGTTTAGTGGTGTCAATCGGGATTATAACATATAAAAAAAGTCTGACGAAACTCGCACTGTTTCTGATTTGATTGCATTGTATCACGAATATCTACTTATTTTTTTTCTGTCAGTGTCGGTAATTTTACATTTTTTACTTCAGAAAGTTGTCATATATGCAGGCAGAGATTTAAGTTGTTCTGGATGCTCTTTGATGATTATTTTTAGGTACACGTCTTTGCACAATAACACTCTATCAATTTTAAATACGGACTAAGATTTTTTATAGAAATATCAAACTGGGGTCCAAACAGAAGGGATCTTTGAGTATACAATTCATTTAAATAAAACGACTTGTTTTTTTAAGTACTCATCTATGAAACATCCTCTGTCACGACGGTCCGCTTTTTCAATGAAAATTGGTTACGCGCAGTTTGATCCTCCGACATAAATGAAAAGCAAACGGGGGTCCAGAAGCTTCTCCAACGCAAGATTTGTTACGTGACATATTGAGCTTCACACATATGACAATGTATGCAATAATGGATAAAGAAACCGCACATTTGCTTTCAAAATTTAATTAGGGGTTGTTATATCGTGACGAAGTGTCGTCAAGATTTCATGCAAACCCTAAATATTTGTAAGTCAGCTTACAGGGCAATGCTATCTCTGTCAAAAATCATTAATAAAACGCCATAAACCGCGTTATCATCGATCAAGATAGCAGACGGCGAGGAAACGCGATAATCGAAGTCGTTTGAAATTCACGCACGTGTGACAGGATTCGTGACACTTCCGTTGAAAGTCATTCTGACATTTAGTAAAACGTCGCAAATGTCAGGACCCAGAAAGTACACACTTTATTTAAGTCGAAATTGTAAGAAATGCTTTTCTGAACATGCGACTCGCCAGACTCCCCAACATCTCATTCTTCTTGAGTATATAATCCATCTGTGAAAGTAGTTTCTCTGTTAATGAAAATGCCGAATAAACCGCAAATAACTGACCCAAGACGACGAAAAAACAAAACAAACCCTTCAAACAAGTTAGTCTGAAGTAAACGATGTCACCTTTTAAATCAAAGTGAAATATGAACATCCTTTAAAGAAAAAAAGTAGAAAGAAAATGCAAGGATTCCCTTTATCCTTTGATTTTTGCCCTTTGATGAAGTCCTAAACAGCATGCGAGTTTGTGGACGAGTGTCTAGAACTGAAGTCTTGCACCTGCCTACGTGACTGTGGAGTGTTTAGGTGTATGTGAGTGAATGAGCTTGCCTGTATCGGTGTTAGTTTGTGCAGATGGAAGTGTAAGCACACTGTGTGCTAGCTTGGCTTTGTGACTCGGCGCTATATATACAGGTGCAGTTATGCAAGCATTGAGCACCCGCATGTCATTGGGTATTTGAAGAGGAGAAACGAGAGATGGGGGGCAGTAGAAGCACCTCCCCCAGAAATGCAGCAAATCTCCCCCCTTTGCCTGAGTTCGGGAGTTGCTGGGGAGTGAGGCAGTCTGGCGATGACACGTCCCTTTTGCTCCCCGGAGCCGCATTGGCATCAGCGCTGGCGGAGGCGAACCAGCTCTGGCAGTCGTGCGGTCAGAGAAGCAAAATAAAACGAAAAGGCGAGGCTGCGTGATTTTCATTGTCTCCCTCTAAACTGGCCGTAGACCGAGGTTGATAATCGGTCCCCAAGAAGATGCAGGAACTGCTCTTATAAATGTCTCCTTGACGGTGACATGTACCAGAGAAGAGGGATCTTCAGCAAGAATTGGAGATAACGACATCCACGGACTGCGCTTTTCGGGAGCGCATCTCCCGCACAGAAAAGTAAAGTCATTTATAAGAGGGGTCACTGCTCGATTCAATAATGGCAACCCTGATCCGTAGCAAAATATCAAGTGCCGCCACATCGGTGACCAACAAGTCCCAGGCGAAGGTAAGTGGCATGTTCGCTCGCATGGGATTTCAGGCGGCCACGGACGAAGAAGCGCTCGGCTTTGCATCTTGCGATGATCTGGACTACGAGCACCGGCAGGGGCTACAGATGGACATCCTTAAGACCGAAGACGGGGGAGCCGACGGCGTCGGGGAAACCGACGTGGAAGGGGACAGCCATTATCAGAGGGACGGAACGGGACCGCCGCCCTACACCTCTAAAGATGATGGGATGTGCGCCGAACTGGGCGGCCAAGACAGGCCCAGAATCACAGCCTGGGAGGCGGGCTGGAACGTGACCAACGCCATCCAGGTGAGAGGGGCTTACAGGAGCATGGGGGTGTCTTAGGGAAAAACTACTGAGGTGAGCAAAGGCCTGCGTACCTTTCAGTACGCGAAATTATGTTAAGCATTCAAGTAGTTAATTAGAAGGACACTGTGCCGAGAAATCTTCAGTCAAACGGCGTACATTGTATTGATAATTTAGTGAAATGTCTGAGTGCATATAAGAGTGTACAGCAGTAATTCCGAACCTTTTCGAGATGGTTCCCATGGAATTTTGGCAAGTGTGAAGAAATGCGTAGCAAAAGCCGTCTGTACATCCATTAAGTAACTGCAATACTAATAAATAAATTACAAATGTAATGAATATGTAACAAGAAAAACTTTAAATTTTTCCTATACACATTAATTATCTACTCACAATAACACTATAAGCTATATGTGTCTAGTTAGTATACTCTTAAAAATAAAGGTGCCAGAGTTATCCCAAATGGGGGACCATTTTGATTCTAAAAAGAACCACCCACATAAAGTTTTCAGAAAGCCATTATTCAGAAATTTGTTAAATACCAATGGGCTCCTGATTTTTAAAGGACTCTTGTTGCATAATAACACGGGCTAAGTTCTATTTTTCTAGTTCTGATAGTCCTGCAAGGTCTCCTACTATAAACGATAATAATAATAAGAAGAATACATTTTATGTATATAGCGCCTTAAAGGTTTCGTTTTTGTTCACGTTAGGATCCTTTTCAAAGCCCGAAAACTCATTTTTGTAAGAAAAAAAAAACCTTCGCAGAATAAAAATTGTTCTTTGCCAAGCAATGGTTCTACCAGGAACCACACAACCCAGCAAAGTCCCATTTAGTGCCGTTATTTGTAAAAGCGAGTGTAAGGGGAGAACAGCTTTAGATTCCGATTTGGCCCGAGTGACGCGTATATTTTCGTTTTTACCTGAAATCAACGCCCTATGGGTCAAACAATGCGGATGAAACGAGAGGACACGACCCACACCAGGACAGAACAACAGAAAAAGGTTAAACTGGTCACTCGGACGAAAGCAAGGCGCCCTCTCACGAGCTTCGTTACACACACGCGCCTTCTCGTTTACCTGCTCGCATTAATGATGTCGCTTACTTCAGTTATGCGCTCTCAATTTACGTACGATTGTTAAGATTAAAAGCTATGATGAAACATATCAAAAAGAATTAAGAAAAAGAAACGAGAGAATGTATGATTGGTTTGAACTCTATTTGAAAAATAACAAATCGTTTATTTTCTTAGAATCCTTAAATTTTACGAGCAGATTGATTGATTTGGCAAATCGTATAATACTTACAGAATATTTTTAAATGCATTATAAACCATTCCAAATCATTGTTATCTAATTTATGAGACGAAACACCATGATGCGCCACCATATTTATTCATACTTTCACCTACTCTAAGCATATTACAATTGGTTTAATAGTATTCATATAGTACATTCATAATGCGTAATTCCTCACCAAAATGTTAAAAACATGCTGAAGTTCTTCTTAACATTGTGAATCTTTAGCAACTTTCTAGATTCAAATTACCCCAAATATATCCAGGAAGGACAAAATTGCTACTGAAGAGGAAATTGTAAGGAATGATTTTAGGAGGCTGATCAGTATTGAAACCTGTGAGAGCACTGCGCCAGGCGCTGGAACAGCTGGAGCTCTTACTGGTTGCTCATTTGTCTTTCAGCAGTCCAGCAATAAGAGAATTGAAATGCATTTCAGACATCTGGATATTACTTTTACTTATGTGAATGAGCTGCTATCTTTTCCTTTTGCATGAACTTTACATCTACACCTCACACAATATTAACATACTGATCCTAATGCCAGTTTTAGCAATAAATCCATGATTTCAAATGAAATGTTAGTTGTTAAGAATTATTAAAACAAGCAAAAAAAAAAAAATGTTCTTATTGGTGTCTGATTTTAAATGTAAAGAGGCCTATGCATTCTGCTTGTATTTCATCAAAAATATCTGCAACTAGGGTTCTATGACTTCAAGGACTATTTTCGGAAATTCAGTACACAGTACAGTAGAGCGTTCAGCTAATTAAAATTACTTACTTGAACGACTAACCAAAGGGCAAATGTTTGATTCAGTTTAGATATAATTTTTGTTTTGATGAATGGAGGCAATATTTGTGGAAGCCTTCTTGAGCTCCAATGCCTGTATGCTTTTGTCTTGCAGGGGATGTTTGTTCTAGGGTTACCCTATGCCATCCTTCACGGTGGATACCTTGGACTCTTTCTTATCATTTTTGCTGCAGTGGTTTGCTGCTATACTGGGAAAATCCTTATTGCATGTCTCTACGAAGAAAACGAAGATGGCGAGCTGGTGCGTGTGAGGGACTCCTATGTGGATATTGCCAATGCTTGCTGTACACCAAGATTCCCCAAGCTAGGGGGCAGGATTGTAAATGTAGCTCAAATTATTGAACTAGTGATGACCTGCATTTTATATGTGGTAGTCAGTGGTAACCTGATGTACAACAGTTTTCCTAGCCTTCCAGTTTCACAAAAGTCCTGGTCAATCATTGCTACTGCTGCTCTCCTCCCTTGTGCGTTCCTGAAAAATCTCAAAGCTGTCTCCAAATTTAGCTTGCTGTGTACATTGGCACACTTTGTTATCAACATCTTGGTGATTGCCTATTGCCTTTCCAGGGCCAGGGACTGGGCCTGGGACAAGGTCAAATTTTACATTGATGTCAAGAAGTTTCCCATTTCCATTGGGATCATCGTTTTTAGCTACACCTCACAGATTTTTCTGCCTTCGTTGGAAGGCAACATGCAGAAGCCAAAGGAGTTCCACTGCATGATGAACTGGACTCATATTGCAGCTTGCATTCTGAAGGGACTTTTTGCCTTAGTGGCTTATTTAACATGGGCTGATGAAACCAAGGAAGTCATAACAGACAACTTGCCATCTACCATTAGAGCTGTGGTCAATATCTTTCTTGTAGCCAAAGCTCTGCTCTCTTATCCATTGCCCTTCTTTGCTGCAGTGGAAGTTATAGAAAAATCCCTTTTCCAAGATGGAGGCAGAGCTATATTTCCCAATTGTTATGGGGGGGATGGAAGATTGAAAGCTTGGGGTCTCACTCTCAGGTGTGCCCTTGTAGTCTTCACTTTACTGATGGCCATTTATGTGCCACACTTTGCCCTTCTGATGGGCCTCACTGGCAGTCTCACAGGTGCTGGCCTTTGTTTTCTGCTGCCCAGTCTCTTCCATCTCAAACTACTGTGGAGAAAGCTTCTGTGGCACCAGGTATTTTTCGATGTTTCCATATTTGTAATAGGAGGGATATGTAGTATTTCTGGCTTCATTCACTCTCTAGAAGGGCTTATAGAAGCTTTCAAATATAACATTCAAGACTAAATGGAAACTGGATGCAAACAGCGTTAAACACCAAATGTGCACATCCAGCTGAAAATGGCAACCTCCATAAAATGAAGGCATTCAAGTTGTGTACAGTGCAATTTTGAGACAAAAGAAAAACTTAAGAATGAGTTACATTACCCAGCAGAAACAAACAGAAACTAATGAGTGTTTTCTTTTCTATTTTCCTTATCAGTTGCATTCCAATATATAAATATATATAAATATATAATATACTGTATATGTCCTTCATAGCATATGCATCCAATATCTAACACCAAGATGACACAGAGAGCTGTAATGGATTTCTGGAAGGCCTTGACCGGCTGTGTTTATACATATCACAATGTTATAAAGGACCTGCAACACAAATTCAAATCGGTGTGTGTGAAAGGCTTAACTCTGTAATCTTGGGTAGTTTCAGTTCAGAGAAATCGGTCTGGAATACGTCGGCTTTTAGATCATATGGAGGAATGAAATATGCAAGCCTTGCTGAGCTTTTTACAGTTTTAATATTTCATCAAGTTTAGACATGATTAGCATCCAGCCCTCTGCATGGAAATGATTTATATTTGGCAAAAGAATAGTAAGAAAACTAAACAAACATGCAATAGTTAAAAGCTAGGTTTTAACAGTAGGGATTTCCTAAAGGAAATGTAGAGCAGATAAAAAACTACACATTTTCCGTGTATAAAGGACATAATAATGCTGCTTAACTGATCAGTTTAGATCGGCCATGGTTTGAAAGGTAGTTGTTTTATTTTCCATACATGGAAAAAGATCGACAGACATTTTATATGATTGGAATGCTCATCGGCAGGCACAGCTGACAACTAGTGCAGTAACTATACCCCAATGTTAGACATAAATATACTCCACGATTCTTGGTTCAAGTCCTTCGATGTGAGATTACAAGCCCGCTGTCACAGCCGTGTTTCACGTCTCCTAAAATGTCCGGAAGTCGGCAGCTCGCGGGGACTGCGGCTACTCCTTGCGATGCCCCTCCCACTCCATCTCGCCTCGCTGCCGCTGGCCCTCCAGGTCAGTCGAACATTTGACCAACCAGAGAGACGGATCACTTCTGAACTGAACAGGTGGACTTACTTTGAAGTTTTAGGTACGAATCGATTATCTCCATCTTGCTCTTGTTAGGATACGATACAGTGGTCATCGTGCATCAACATTCGCTGCGACGCTTCTCTTTTACCCTTGCTTCCCAGATTAGTATAAAGACAGCCAGGCATGGAAATTAGAAAGGGGTTAGAGAGCTTTTTTTTTTAACTTCCCGAAAGAAGAAACAGGAATGACTAGAAAATACAGCCAAAGCTAGGAAGGCTATGAAAGGATGCGGAAAAATAGTTTACAGAATATTCTGGCCTAAAGTAATATACTAATCAACATTAAAGAAGCTTCCAATTTAAAATACCGCTGTGGAGTGAAGTTCCTCATTGGGCAGATTACTCTTCCCATTCATTGGTCTTTATTTTTGCATTTATTTTGCCTTCTGCAAATGTATAAAACTCAACAACCTTTCTTATTTCAGTCCAATGTTGATTTTTTTTTCCAAAAAAGTGAGATGACTTTCATTTTGTGCAATCTACCGGGTCTGTGGAAGTGTTTTAAAAAAACGTATGTGTGATGTTATTGTGGTTTCAAAAAGATGGAATGTATATCTCAGAGTATCTTTAAACATTTATCGTGGAAAATAAATATATCAAAAAATAAAGAAAAGCAAACACAACTTCAGCTGTTATGTCTTTCATTAAGTGGCAGAGCCTTTTTTTAAGCGCTTCTTATCTCAAGTACCAGACGCTGAAATGGAGCGGATTAATTAGACGTCATATCGGAAAGGCGCTTCTGGGTTTGGCATCGATAACCAAAAGCCCGTAACTCTCGTGTCTGGGTGACAGGATGATCATTTGCATTTGAAAAAGAAAGAAAAAATCCTGTCGTGCTTCAGAAAACGTTATTTAAACTGAAAGGTTTAAATTGATGGAACGATATTTAAAACCGAAAATTTAAATGAAACACGATTATTATAGCAGCTGTTGTGAAAATGCATATTAGATAAACCTAAGTAGCCTACATTGTCCACTCAGACTGACACGATTTTATTTTATAATGTTTCAGGAAAAATCTAAAAAACGTGCAAAACGTTAAACAAAATTAACCAGAACTGTAGACGAGGTAAACTATTCGGCCGAGCTGGGATTTCATCTGGATACGTTTAGAAACGAAACAACTATTAATTTCTTCTTAATTTAATTGGATTATTCGCTGCACCCTCCGAAAAGATAACATGTTGCTGTTGGAAATTGGAAGAATGAACGTGGAAAAAAAAAAAAACAGAAAGAAGAGCGCAAATTCAAAATGACAGGCGCTGGAAACTGACCAGAAGTACATTCATGACTGAATAGCATTGCACCAGGTTATCAATCAAGCAAATAGTCTGCAAAGCGTAACATAAAGATAATTTTTTTCCCGTTTTTAATATAATGATGAAAAATTGTGCATTTTCAATTTTAACTTTCTAAAGCGTTATTTAGAAATTGTGTAACTGACGTTTATTTTACGATTTGCTACATTTACTTTTAATCACAATTTCTATAAGTCAGCAACGCGAACAATAATTGTTGATTTAATTACTTTTAAAATATTTCGCTGGCCTGATAATTTTATTTTTTCTTGTTTTTGTAAACGCTGCAATGCAAAAAAATGCACAGCGTAATATCTAATACATTGATTTGGACTGGAATGTTGACCCTGCCATCCTTTTTCTGGCCAGTTCTGTGTAACAGGGGGTCGTCTTTGGGGTCAGTTAAGTCTGTTGTGATTTGCACTTATAGTTTAGTTTGTTAATTTTCCTTTAGTTCTTACGTGTTTGGAAACCGACGGTGGAAATGACAAAAGGACGCAAATCAATTCGATTGAATTATTTTACAGTCGGGAGTCTTTTCCATTGATTAACCTTTCTATTGACATTTAATCGTGTGTGTTTACATTTTTTAATTTATTTTTTTATTTGTGTAAGTATGTATGGTACTGAAAGGCGTGCTGTTCACAGATGACTGCTGCCTTACGTCCACTGCGGTCAAGAAAGGCCCCAGCTTCCCGAGACACTGTCCTATATTCAGAACAGGGACGGGTTGGCGCTGATTTTTTTTTCTGTTCTCCAAGTGTATCCATTTAATATTTTTGGATGCTTCTCTTACACTGTCAGTAAAAATTAGTAATTGATGGCTTCGCCTAAAGGCCCCCGCAATGCGGCACGAAGATTTTACGAAAACGCGCCACCTTGTGTTCAGCTTGAAGATTTACAAGTCGCAGGTGCTAGATTGATGCTCTGACTTGTGTTTGCAAGGTGTGGTTATTAAAAATAAGTATAGGATGGCAACTTATTTTGATGAACTTGTATTAAGACACGTATAAAACAGCATTTATGCCGCAATTGAAGGTGAACGCGCTCCATCTGACAAACTCTCTTTCAATGTTCGTGTATACCTAAAGCGATAGCGCACCTAATACACATGTTTAGGTATCTGCAGATATAAACATCTACTGCTGACCTAACCGATTATGCAATTTTTTTAGCAATAATTGGAATAAATGATTAATCTACAAAATATAAGCTTTTAATAAATCGTTTTAAAGTAAAAACACGTTTATAAATGCCACTCTAACAAAAGCTGCGCTACATTAAAGATGGTCGGTTTTACGTTGAGCTGTGGCTGGGTGATAGAAGGCGAGAAAGCGGTTCCTAATTCTCGTTTTTGGTCCTGATCGTCAAAGCTTAATCCGCAGAACTACTACTGTCGTGGTCAGGGCGTGTTGCAGGACGCTGTAATTCGGGGGTAAATTTACTTTAAGAAACTGACGAGGCGAAGATCTCAATTAATTCCCAAAGACTACACGACGTTTTCAACAACCGCACTGAATAGCCAACATCGCAAGTGAAAAGTATGACGAACAAGCAAGCGTATCACTGACTGATGTGCTCTCATTGACGCAGTGTCTTTAGTTCTGCATGGTATGCCAGGATCCGCTCATCGTTAGTTGTGATTAAAATAAAAATGTCAAAAACAGTATCTTCAAATTTCTTCTTTGTCTTTCGCTTTATAGTAATATTAACTCAAATTACTGAACAACACAGGTGGGGGTAAACTTACTTTGGAGAAGCTGCCATTGGATAGACGAGTCGAAAAAGGTTATCCCTAACCACGCAGTGCGACCCCGGCGTTGACCACATTGGCTCACGTGTTTATTATTTTAATTATTATATTGGCTGTCATCCTTATCCAAAGTGACTTACAACATGTGAGAAAAAACTGATTTAATCTCTTTTATGTATGTATGTATGTATGTATGTATGTATGTATGTATGTATGTATGTATGTATGTATGTATGTATGTATATCAGATGGAGCACATATAGGTGAAGCTGGTTGTCACCCAGTGTCAGTAACAGGATTTGAAACCACAACTTCAGGGTTTGAAGTCCAGGGCCTTAAGCACTACTGTTCATAATGGTTACCAGTGATGTGGTTGTTAGTTCCTTCTAATCTTCAATGGTGCCATAGGTAGGAGGTAAAAAGGGGAAGGTGGGTGGTAGATTTAAGGCTTTTGTAATGAATTGCTTTGTTTACTGTATATTTTAGAATGCCATAGCACAGAATACATTCAGTGAGTGACTTGAAAGTAACCATTGAATTCTGAAACAAAAAAGAGGAAAGACAAAAAATTCATCAAACTAAAAACAAAATACAAAACTTCCTTCCCCTACCCAAATCAGAGAGAAATTTGAAAAACAAGAGGTGATTCCCCATATACATTAAAACAACAGAAAAGACCGAAGGTGCTGTTTTATAATAACCACAATGCCAAAACCATTCTTGTACTGTCCATTAAAGAGGGAAATTTTTATTTTTTTCCAATTTAAGATAAAAAAAGACAACAATACACAACAATAGAATTTACCTTGCCTAACATTACACCATCTGGCGTTACTCCAAATATTAATATTAGTATTTGGCAGTCATCTTAGACTCAAGGCAATTGAAAAGATATTCAAAAACTTTAAAGCAGGCATGACTGGCTTCAAAATAAAACCAAACGCGTCATCCCCAGTGTTTTGTGGGCCGTTCTAGACTCCGCGAAAGAGCAATGGACACTTGCGTTTCAAGTCTCATAGTACTTATCCCTAAAACATTTCTACGAAGGCCCAACTTCAGTAATCAATTTAAGAGTTAAAACTAAGCCTTTAATACAGAAGAGACGTGTTGCTGAACAGACAGAATTAGTTCGTTTAGCTCTGAGTTCTGGCTGTTTTGAGTAAACGCGGACATTAATGTTTAAAATAGGATGGACTGTGACGGGAGTTCAAAACAAAATAGCCCTATATAGTCTCATCCTGCTGGTGAACCAAAACAGCCACAAACCTATCTTTGGGTTCGATTTAAAGCAGGCATGACTGGCTTCAAAATAAAACCTAACATATCATCCTCAGTGTTTTGTGGGCCATTCTAGACTCCGCGAAAGAGCAATGGACACTCATGTTTAAGTTCTCACAGCACTTATCCCTTAAACAATTCTAGGAAGGCCCCGCTTCAGTAATCGACTTCACAGTTAAAACTAAGCCTTTAATTGAGAGGAGACGTGTTACTGAACAGATGGAATGGGTTAGTTTAGCTCTGTGTTCTGACTCTTTAGAGTAAATGCAGACAATAATGCTTAAAACAGGACAGCATGTGACGGGAGTGCAATACATAATAGCCCTATATAGTCTCATCCTGCTGGTGAAGCGAAACAGCCACAAACCTATCTTTGGGTTCGATTTAAACCAAAATGGTGTGAGTGTAGAGACCTCTGGAATACAGAACTTAATGAGAAAGGCACCTGTTGACAGTATTCAGAATTTGGATCTTCTCTCGGATACATTTTAGTCTTTTAAATGAACTATGTATGCCAGATGTACCATTTTTAGCCTCAATTTCTATATATAATCTTCATTTGGATCTTGATCTTTGTTTGTCCGCGAATGAATTAGAAGAAGAAGCACTAGATGGCAGTAGATAGACAGCTAAAACATAGGCATTGCATTAAGAATCTCCTCCAGGCTTATACTACTGAAGACTGTAGTACTCCAGTCACACCTCAAAACACAGACATTCAAACTAAACAAATCATTGTACTTTAAATTAACTAAAGAGATCTTCATTTAGATCTTGATCTTTGTTTGTCCACGAATTTCACGCATGCGTAGACCACCTTCCAGTTTAGTATGTTGTTGTTAATCACGGATGTCAACAATGTGCCAGAATAACGAAAGGGGGGGTGGACAGTGTTACGCTCCTGAGGCCTGGTTAGAGAATGAGATTGCCGAAGATAAAAGGTACGTGCCTACATAACATATGAATGAAAGAAAGACAGTGGGTAAAATAAATGACAATGTAACAGCACGTTCCAGAAATTATTATTGTTACGTTGTAGCCAGCGAGTGCTGCGCGTCTCACAGTTGTACCATGGCTTGCTCACATGTCAATGAAGTGATCCCTATTTATGCTTTAAAGAGCCTGGATACCTATGTGTCCCCCTATTATAACCATTGCTCCATGTATATTGCCTTACTCTTTGGATTGCCACAAAGCAACCTGGGAGATTAGAGAAAGGTTGAGAAAAGATCGTGAGAGGAAACCACAGCGTCGTGAAAACGAGACGGACTGTGAACGGACAGAAGCAGAAATGCTCCCACACCACCACATAATTACAATTCGGACAGTGATTCCGAGTAGGCCGTTCCTATCGAATCAATATCCAAAGGTTTTCTTTTGTAATTTTGTTTTCCTTATAAAAAATCATAATGCTGTGCTACGAAGGGCCCAATTCATGACTGGCAGCTGTGTTTAAACAGGGAGCCCTTCACTGACAACTTTAACACGCGCAACATAGTTGGGTGCACATGGCTAGTATAGTATATTTTTGCAAATTAAAGAAGGTGGTTTTCATGAATAGCTAAGTTCCATTCCTTATCTAATAGAAGGATTGTTTTTCCCATCATCCTCTAAGATCTTATACAGGTGAATTCCTTCAATTTTTGGATAACACTGAAACATATTACGTGGATCCTTGTCAAAACTAGCCAGGTGAGAAAAAATATAAAAATAAACTAAAGATTATTCACAATATGTACACAGAAAAATGTTTTGTTGTCATATTCTATTTACAGGATAGCAGTTCAAGAGAAGTACCCATGCTGTTATGTCCACTGCTGCTAGTGGGTTATGTATTGGGTTTGGGGCCAAATGGTGACAGGTGCTCAGATCTGAACATGGTGAGTTTGAGTCACTTGTACTTCCACAACAGCTCACCAACAAGGCATTGATCTTTGTGCCTGAATGGGCAAAAATGGGTTACCATGAGGTTAAGTGGCTGGCCTAATGAACCCACCACATATCCATATGGCTGTGACTTGGGGAGATTTTCTGACAATGATGGTTGTAAAAGCCTCTTGGGGTGGATCCTGCAAGTCCTAGATGAGCAACACTGCTAGAGGATGAGTGTGAATGCTTTCCATTATTCTATGTGTGTCAAGGATGATCTGCAAATGCCACTTCAAATAATAGGCTTGATGGCAAGCAAACTTTGGATATCTAATAATATTAATTTCCCACAATGCACCTTATTTGGATCAGTCTTGTTCTTGAAATATTTGGATTGCTGTTTATTATTGTTTTGGTCATTTTTAGTGATGAGTTTCATTGATCCCTTTGTGTTGATGTCAACCTTTTTGGTGCATGGAAACCACACATTTGAGAATACTATAAAGAAACCATTTTGAATTGGAACTCTACTATGACATTTGTCACCTCTGCTGTTTGTTTGACCAACTCCACCTTGCAACAATACATGAAAGAGTTCCTTTAGGGTCTTCTGAGTGTAGACTCTTTTGCAACAGACCCACTTACATAGCTGACATCAGCTGCTCAACTACGTCCCTGGTCTTGTCTCTGATTGAGCTTGTGTAGGATATTTTGGGATGCCAGGAACAATTCTGTCCACATCTTTTAGGAATCATTGCCTCCCTGGAGCAGAAGTTGCACCGTGATTGGCTGGATACATCACAGGATGCCATCTTCATTCCAGAGTAGTTTGCTGTTTGTATGACCACCAATGAAATTTTACTGAATATTAATTGTGTCTGCACATGAAGTCCCTTTTTGGGTCAGTAAATTGATTCCTTACACTGCTTTTACAATAGTTTCTTACTCATTTATGATTTGTCCTTTATGGTAATTTTCATAAAAACTGGAGCCCTGCTTGTGGTTGCAGGTATGTCTCAGGGTATGTGCTACATCTTCATATATTTATTTTTTTGATTGCGCTTTTTCTGCAGCAGGGGGCTACAATAAATAAAGTCTTAGATGGCATGCCAGTTTATTGCACGAAATATTCCCATGTAATGCAAACAGGATGATTTAGTACAGAGAGATTACCTAAAGTGTGAATCTTTCTGGAGGAAGGAAAACAGTCTCTGGAGAAGACATGTGAAGGACAGTGACAATGTACAAAATGCACTGAGATGGTATCTGGGTTGAAAGCAAGTGCATGTTCATGGAGAGGCAGCAGAACACATCACAGTGACACCATTATTCATTTGTTTTAAAAATCCTGTAGAATGCTGAGCTAAAATGGATTTTTGTCCACAGTGTAAGAGCAGGAAGGGAACTCAGTTGGTACCTTTCCTCTCACTTCACATAATGTAAATCTGATCATTTATACCACAACCCCAATTCCAATGAAGTTGGGACGTTGTGTAAAACGTAAATAAAAACAGAATACAATGATTTGCAAATCATTTTAAACCTATATTCAATTGAATACACTACAAAGACAAGATATCGAATGTTCAAACTGATAAACTTTATTGTTGCTTTGCAAATCTTCACTCATTTTCAATTTGATGCCTGCAACACGTTCCAAAAAATCTGGGACAGGGGCAGCAAAAGACTGGGAAAGTTAAGGAATGTTCAAAAAACACCTGTTTTAAACATTCCACAGGTGAACAGGTTAATTGGAAACAGGTATATAAGGAGCCTCCCCAAAAGGCTCAGTCATTCACAAGCAAGGATGGGGCGAGGTTCACCACTTTGTGAACAACTGCGTGGGCAAATAGTCCAGCAGTTTAAGAACAACGTTTCTCAACGTACAATTACAAGGAATTTAGGGATTTCATCATCTACTGTCCATAATATCATCAAAAGATTCAGAGAATCTAGAAAAATCTCTGCACGTAAGCGGTAAGGCCGAATACCAACACTGGATGCCCGTGACCTTCGATCCCTCAGGCGGCACTGCATTAAAAACCAACATCATTCTGTAAAGGATATTACCACGTGGGCTCAGGAATACTTCAGAAAACCATTGTCAGTTAGCACAGCTCATCGCTACATCTACAAGTGCAAGTTAAAACTCTACCATGCAAAGCGAAAGCCATATATCAACAACACCCAGAAACGCCGCCGGCTTCTCTGGGCCCGAGCTCATCTGAGATGGACTGACGCAAAGTGGAAAAGTGTGCTGTGGCCTGACGAGTCCACATTTCAAATTGTTTTTGGAAATCATGGACGTCGTGTCCTCTGGGCCAAAGAGGAAAAGGACCATCCGGATTGTTATCAGCGCAAAGTTCAAAAGCCAGCATCTGTGATGGTATGGGGGTGTGTTAATTCCCATGTGTCCCCGATCCTCTTTCCCAGCACATCCGGGTGTGGCAGAAGTGACCAAGGGCCCCTACAGGGCTGAGCTTCAATGCTCTCTACTCGTGGTCCCCAAAGAAACCAAGGCTGTCGCCCCCTCATGGTCTGGAGGAGGCGTAAGCCCTCCTCCAGTCCTCCTGGGCATCCCGGCTGGGTACCATCCCCAGCCGCATGCCATAACCTAAAGAAACTAAAGAGTTAGGTTGCTTTGTAATTGAAGGCGTCTTTTGTGCTGTTTTAAGCAGCTGCTCAAAATTAAGGTAATGTCCAATTTCCATGCAATATTCAGAGGTGTATTATCTTAGAGATATCTCAAAAGTAGGTGATTTTAGTCCTTCTAGCAAGATTTCCTAAACCCCTGATGGAAAGTCACTCTTGGGAGATGCCGCTGGATGCTCTGAGTGCTGCTTCCAATAAGGTTTAGGATTTCTTCCAGGTGGAGAACAGCCAGAGCTAAATCCCATCTACTCTAAATATTGTGGTACAAAAGTCTTTATCCATGGCAATGCCAAACATCGTCCTCATGTACAGGTGCCGAACATAAAATTAGAATATCATGACAAAGTTGATTTATTTCAGTAATTCCATTCAAAAAGTGAAACTTGTATATTAGATTCATTCATTACACACAGACTGATGTATTTCAAATGTTTATTTCTTTTAATTTTGATGATTATAACTGACAACTAATGAAAGTCCCAAATTCAGTATCTCGGAAAATTAGAATATTGTGAAAAGGTTCAATATTGAAGACACCTGGTGCCACACTCTAATCAGCTAATTAACTCAAAACACCTGCAAAAGCCTTTAAATGGTCTCTCAGTCTAGTTCTGTAGGCTACACAATCATGGGGAAGACTGCTGATTTGACAGTTGTCCAAAAGACGACCATTGACACCTTGCACAAGGAGGGCAAGACACAAAAGGTCATTGCTAAAGAGGCTGGCTGTTCACAGAGCTCTGTGTCCAAGCACATTAATAGAGAGGCGAAGGGAAGGACAAGATGTGGTAGAAAAAAGTGTACAAGCAACAGGGATAACCACACCTTGGAGAGGATTGTGAAACAAAACCCATTCAAAACTGTGGGGGAGATTCACAAAGAGTGGACTGCAGCTGGAGTCAGTGCTTCAAGAACCACCACGCACAGACGTATGCAAGACATGGGTTTCAGCTGTCGCATTCCTTGTGTCAAGCCACTCTTGAACAAGAGACAGCGTCAGAAGCATCTCGCCTGGGCTAAAGACAAAAAGGACTGGACTGCTGCTGAGTGGTCCAAAGTTATGTTCTCTGATGAAAGTAAATTTTGCATTTCCTTTGGAAATCAAGGTCCCGGAATCTGGAGGAAGAGAGGAGAGGCACAGAATTCACGTTGCTTCAGGTCCAGTGTAAAGTTTCCACAGTCAGTGATGGTTTGGGGTGCCATGTCATCTGCTGGTGTTGGTCCATTGTGTTTTCTGAGGTCCAAGGTCAACGCAGCCGTCTGCCAGGAAGTTTTAGAGCACTTCATGCTTCCTGCTGCTGACAAACTTTATGGAGATGCAGATTTCATTTTCTAACAGGACCTGGAACCTGCACACAGTGCCAAAGCTACCAGTACCTGGTTTAAGGACCATGGTATCCCTGTTCTTGATTGGCCAGCAAACTCACCTGACCTTAACCCAATAGAAAATCTATGGGGTATTGTGAAGAGGAAGATGCAATATGCCAGACCCAACAATTCAGAAGAGCTGAAGGCCACTATCAGAGTAACATGGGCTCTCATAACACCTGAGCAGTGCCACAGAGTGATCGACTCCATGTCACGTCGCATTGCTGCAGTAATCCAGGCCAAAGGAGCCACAACTAAATATTGAGTGCTGTACTTGCTCATACTTTTCATGTTCATACCTTTCAGTTGGCCAACATTTCTAAAAATCCTTTTTTTGCATTGGTCTTAATTTATATTCTAATTTTCCGAGATACTGAATTTGGGACTTTCATTAGTTGTCAGTTATAATCATCAAAATTAAAAGAAATAAACATTTGAAATACATCAGTCTGTGTGTAATGAATGAATCTAATATACAAGGTTCATTTTTTGAATGGAATTACTGAAATAAACCAACTTTGTCATGATATTCTAATTTTATGACAGGCACCTGTACATCTTTGTATTAGACACAACAGAACTGACAACCTTCTTTTTCCTATGAAATTTGTCACTTTCATTTTTTACCAGCTTCCCTCAAATTGGCACCAGCCACCTTCTGGTTACAGCTCCTTTGAGCCACCTCCACTAAGGAGAGCTTGAACATAGTCCACTTCATGTCCCTAATCTCCATTGAGATGATTAACCTCATCCTGCACACTGCCACTAGCTATTTGATTCTCCTGAGTCTATCTATTGAAAAGCTCAGATGGTTTGAGTTACATCACACCAAGTGATAGTCAATTGTCAATCCAGTATCACTCTTTACACAAGTGTCCAGAATATACAGCCTTGGTGTTTGTTGTAGGAAATTCATGACTACATCAGAAGTCCAGTAACAATTGGCTGTTCTTGCCACTCATACCTATCTGGGTATCTTTGCAATTCTTTTCATGAAGACTACAGAGTCAGTAGGCAGTATGCTTTTAGGCATTGAACCCACTGTCTCTTAGAAGGGTGAATACAGTTGAAAGATTTCAAATACATTTCAAATACTTTTCATTTCTGTAGTCTGAAGTAATACTAAGGTAAGCATTTCACTGTTGGTAAAAAGAACTCTTCCTTTGTAGGACCCAACTAGTAGTTTCAGAGTATGTCTGTTTCCACTTAGACACTTTTCTGTAGGGTATCTCGGATATGGAGACAGTGACATACATAACTAATCATCAACAAGTCATGTTTCAAGATCAATACTGAGTGTTGAGGAGAGGCATGATACACCAGCAACTGACATGGCCTCATTCTCTTCTCTTTAATAGAGTAATATGCAATATTTAGCATCTCAAAAGCCAGTTTATATCACCATGATCCAAGCTGTCTGAATCTGTCTGACTTGTCCCTGTCACCCACATAACACTACAACTGACCCCAGATTGGTGGATGCTCATGATGGTTCCATATAGCTCAATCAAGCTGGACAACACCCAGCTTTATAAATCACCTGATCAGCTAGTGACTGGAAACTGGGCTGTAACGTCTCGCTTCAGGGTGACTTTCACTTATGTTTAAAAAGAATTATCATGAGATAGAAATTTAGGGCTCTTTGTCTGGCCTATCTCTTTAAACCAATTTATGACACGCCTAGAAAGGCACTATGGAACCCTAAGGTATACAAGCTTCTCCACCACATCCTGTAAATGGCATGAACTCATGCGCGCCATTTTGCCAACAGTGGATCCCAGTGTACTGGTAGGCCATAAATTCCTAACACACTTGTAAAAGTCAATGCATGGTAGCAGTAGAGGGAATGCGGTGCTGACACTTGTAACGTTTCATAGTTCAATTAGAGATAATAAATAATAAAATTAAAGTGCTGATTGAAAACTTCCTGCAGTATATTTGTTGGGCTGGTTAACATAGTGGTTTTACAATATTGCATTATTTGCATTAAAAAGCAAATTATGTTTTTGTTGTAGATTAATGAAGCTGTGTTGTTTTTTGCTGTTCAAATTTGACTTACAAGTAATAATCAACAGGTGAAGCCTAATAGGAGGACATTGGACGGCTACAATAAATGCATTGTGAAGGTAGTATACACATACTTGCTGTTTATTTATTAACTACAATATAATAAAACACCAAGGTCTGAATGTCCAATCCCTTTGTGCAATGAGATGCAATTGAAACAGGAAGTGTGTAAGACACTCAAGGAAGGAGTAAAGGTATAAGATGCACGCTGACAGAGTCGCCTCTAAAGACTGAAGGCATAAAACCAGATAGGAGGCGAGAAAGGTCTGTCGAAAATAATGGGAATCTGAGAACAAGAACAAGCTTGAGAAAAGGAGTGCCAGTAAGGAGACATTCAGATACACACGGACATAGAGGATTGGCGCTGAAGGTACATGTAGAACAAAAGATAGCAAACATTGTTAATTATTCTATTACCTGTCTTTGACAGGTACCATGGGTAGTTTTGAATAAATAGGTATTAAATTAAAAATAAAAAATGATAATGGTCACTTCCCCAGACTCTAACATTTGGAAGCAGAGAACCAAAAGAAAATATTTGGTGAGTACTTTTGATTTATTAGGGTATGCCAGCTAGAATGTAACTACTTGGCATACAGCCACAAAGATAATGTAGGGAGTTGGCTGCTAATGAGTCGCCATGGTTCTGTGGAATCTGCTGCATTGGAGATGCTGAGTTGAGATGGTAATTTACATGCTGGCATGCTGAGAAACAGGCTGGACTTCAAATGTTTATGGGTAGTCAGCTGCTCAATACCTGCAGACAAGCTGGTATCAGGGATGCCGGGGCAACGACCCAGCCGGGACGCCGTGAGGGACCAAATGTGGGTCTACGCCCACCCTGGATCACGTGGGGGCCGCCTTCCTGGTTGCTTTGGGGGCCACGGGTTGAGGGCATGGAAGCCCCACCCTGTAGGGGCCCGTGGTCACCGGCAGGAGGCGCCCCAATGCCTTAGGGACTTGTTACCTCAGCACTTCCGCCACACCAGGAAGTGCTGGGGGGAAGAATTAAAAGGACACCTGGAGAGCTGCCGGGAGAACAGCCGGTACTTCCGTCACACTGGGGCGTGGCCAAGAGGGGAATACCGGGGACCACCTGGAGCTCGTCCAGGAGTATATAAAAGGGACCGTCTCCCTTCATTCAAGGCTGGAGTCGGGTGGAAGAAGGACAAGGCACGAGAGGAGTGTGGAGGCGGCCCGAAGAAAAGGCATTTGTGTGGCCAGGACACTGTATTGGGGTTTGTGAGTGTGCACTGGAAAATGTGTTTGCAAATATTGTATATATAATAAATGTGTGGTGGTGACAAACAACATGTCCGCCTGTCTGTGTCTGGGTCGGCTCCACACTGGCAATTTGTGGCTCCAATGATGCTGATGCAGTGGTAAGTTGAATTCTAATAAGCTGCCATCATTCTGAGTTGCCTGCTGCCCATCAGCTACTCCCACACTGGGTAGAGTACTGCTTCTTGGCTGCCATTATCTAATCTCCTCCCAAACAGAGCAGTTGGCATCTCACTAATATTTCAATTGGGTCTAGACTATGCACTTTGCCCACTCTGTACCATTTTTGCTTGTTGTTATCTTGATTTTCTGTCCACTGGGAGGTGAATTCACTGTACATGGGCAGGCTGCTGTCTCAGAGTAAGGTGGGTACTTAATGTTGTGACAGTTTGTGATCTTAATTAATTGCAGTCTTTCCATGGGGTTTGCTGTTTTCTGCTAGTTGATGACAGGTTTTCTGCTTTTAATTAGTCAGGTATTGTGGGTGTTTGCCTAAAGCCATAAATCTATTCCCTGGACCCACTTAATCCAATACAGGATGGGGAAACTGACAGCTGACATTGGGCACAAGGCAAACAAACATCTTTTGGACAGGCAACCAGCCCATCTCAAGGCATCTCATGTACACACTTGAGCCAATTTAGACTGCGGTAAGTTACATGCTTTTGTGATGTGAGAGGAAAATGCATCGCATATACGGAGAACATGTAAATAAATGTGGATTGTGACTGGGTCAGGATTTGAACTCGATGCATTTAGCTGTGAGGCAGCTGCAGAGAATCGGATGGACTGACTACTTTCTCTGCAACACTTTGTGAGTTTGAGTCATGTTTGGACTTCAGAGTTGCTCAGTAAACGGGTTAAAGAAAGTGGATTGGAGCATTTATTTAGCACACGCCAAACTTGACAATTTCTTTAGTTGTTCTGCTGCAGTGATGGTTTCTTTGGATTAATAGAATTTGAAGCAGTCTTCCTTGGGAGAATCAAGATTGAAGAGAGGCAGGAGTTGGGCTGCGCACTGTCTGAAGACAGAACAAACCTGCCAGGGAAACTGAGTATTGAGTAAGTTCCTCAACTTTAAAGCGTGCTATCACTGTGAGATATATGAGTTCATGCACTGAACTGCAGTTGAGTTTGCGCGTGGCATCAGCTGCATCCATTTCAGCATCCTGCATCACCTGTCTGAATGTGTGTTTTCTCAGTACTTGAAGCAGCCCTAGAAAATGAAAGTGCAGCCCGATTGGTCACTATATAATATAAGGGCATATTACTTAGAAAGGTAAAAGCTGAGCTGTTTGAAAGTGTTAACGACTATTTATGGTTACACATTTCAAATGAATCTGAAGGAAGGGATGTACATCATGTAGTATTAGAGCAGGCTGGCATCAGTGAGAATCTGTACAGTGACAAATAAATTCAAACGTAGTTTCTTTGTATCCTTTCCACATACTGTAGTGTTTTAATGTATAAGGTTGGCTGCTTTAGTATTCCTGAATCCATTTTTTCATTGAGATCCAAATGATCACAAGGACAGAACATAATGCTGAGTTTTCTTTTTATTGATGGTTTGCTGAAGGGCTTCTTTATCTCAAAAGCATATTTTTGTAAAATTTGCACACAAGCCCCTTTTCTCTCTTATCCTAAGGCTCACACCTGCTCTTAATTTAGTATGCAGATTGTGTTGTAGTGATCGCCGTGGTTACTGAAAGCACACTTGAACAAATCTTTCTGTTCATACACAGAAGACAGAACTGATTAAATTCTATGCAGCACAAAATGTTAAAAAAATAAAGCAAAACCAAACACACTTTGTTAACACTTCAACATTTTGTGATTTGTTATATTGTTCTAAAAGTTTGGCAGAAGTCAAGAGTCCTGCTTTAACAGCAGTTCTTACCTCTCTTTGCGCCAACATTTTTGCGATTTTAGATTTTTAATTTTGGAGGTGGTGTTGTTACTTGCTTTCCCAAATAAATTGGTTCTTATTATTGAATTACATTTTTTCATTCCTATAATAAGAACTCATTGTCATCACCCAAATGAATACAAGCAATGCTGTGTGTAAAACCATACGTAATAACAAGGACAATAACAAGGACTGGTCATGGTGGGCAATATCAAAAGTAGATAGATAGGTGATGTTCAATCCTTCTCCATGTTAGTGTGGCTTAAATACCTCAGATGGTCTCCCATTTAGCTCTTCATTTTTCTGGTGTCTCTTTCTTCTGTTTTCTGCACCAATTCCACTATCTACAAGTTCACCTGTCGTGTGGTTGGAAGGGTCTTTTAAGCTCCAACCAGAAAGGCTTGCGAATTACTTCTGGGGTCAGGACTGTTTTAGGGTTCTCCTGAGGCATTTCTGCCAGAATTTCCATTAGTGGCCCCAGATATCTTTGTTGTTCTGGTCCTCCAAGACCACTTTAAAGAGACAGACTACCTCCTCATTCTTTGTTCACTACGCAAGGTAATAGGAAGGTATATGTAAACTAATCAGAACTTATCAGCATTTACTATTTCACCCATCACAATTCCTTGAATACTTTGATGCCCAGATAGGTGGTACATCATGGGATACTTACACTTACAGGCCATTTTATTAAGTACACCTTACTAGTACTGGGTTAGATCCAATTTTACCTTCAGAACTGCCATAATTTTTTGAGGCATAGATTGAACAAGGTCCTAGAAACAGTCCTCTTCCATAACCGACATGATAGCATTACGCAGTTGCAGCAGATTTGTTAGCTGCACATCCATGATGCAAATCTCCTGTTCCACCACATCACAAAGGTGCTCTATTGGATTGAGATCTGGTGACTGTGACTGTACATTTGAGTACAGTGAACTCATTGTCATGTTCAAGAAACCAGTTTGAGATGATGTTGAGCTTTGTAACATGGTGCCTTATCCTGCACGCAGTAGCCATCAGAAGATGAGTACACTGTGATCATAAAGGGGTGGACATGAACAGAAACAATACTCAGGAAGACTGTGGCATTTACACAATGCTCAAAAGGGTACGTAGGGGCCCAAAGTATGGCAAGAAAATATCCCTCACACCATTACAAAACCAACACTAATGTGAACCATTGATATAAGGCAAGATGGATAAATGCTTTCATGTTGTTGATGGCAAATTTTGACCTTACCATCCAAATGTCGCAGCAGAAATTGAGACTCATCAGACCAGGCAATGTTTTTTCCAATCTTGTATTTCACAGTTTTGGTGAACCTGTGCACATTGTAGCCTCAATTGCCTGTTCTTAGCAGGAGTGGCATCCAGTATAGTCTCCTGCTGCAAGGTTTGACATGTTTCCTGTTAAGAGATGCTCTTCTGCCTACCTCAGTTGTAATTATTGGTAATTTGAGTTACTGTTGCCTTTCTATCAGCTCAAGCCAGTCTGGCCATTCTCCTCTTACATCTGGCATAAACATGGCATTTTTGCCCAGACAACTTCCACTCCCTGGATATTTTTTCCTGTTTTGGACCATCCTCTATAAACCCTAGAGATGGTTGTTCATGAAAATCTCAGTTTCTGAAATACTCAGTCCAGCCTATCTGACACCAACAACAATGTCACATTCAAAGTCACTTAAATCACCTTTCTTCTCCATTCTGGTGCTCAGTCTGAAATTCAGCAGGCCAACTTCACAATGCATATATGTCTAAAAGCCTGGTGTTGCTGCCATATATTTGACTAACTAGATATTTGCGTTAATAAGCAGTTGAACAGATGTACCTAACAAACTGGCCTTGAGTGTATGTTGCATTCATGTGCAATCCGACACATGAATCAGAAATTTCACATAAACCTCTGATGAAGTTGGAGCTCCCAGTCAGACAATTTGAAGAAAACAAAGCTACCTGAATTCTGCATGTTGTGATGTAACACTGACCTTTCACCTCAGTCAAATGTATTAAAAAAATAACCTGGTCAGCCAGAAATGCTGTTATTGTAGTTGAATTGCATTTGGAGTGAAGTGATGCACATTTAATTTGTTTAGTTTATTCTTTATTTTCACAATAAATAAAATACAGTACAGTTAATCTTAAGTCGATTTTGCATTTCTCCCAAAGGTCTGAGTAGAAACTCATGTGAATATTCATAAGTGGTAAGGTGAAATATCAGACGTCAGAGCTCTAGAAGGTCCAACAGCATGTGAACAGAGCATAATTTTCCAATTACCCTTAGCACTCAGGGTCTTTATTAGGATGCCTTGACTGGCAGTGCAGCCAGAGCTCTGGAGGAGTGGGGATTGCGAGATGTCCCCTTACAGTTTTGAGCTCTGCAACACAAGAATGGAAGGGACAATGTCCCCTTTTTTGTTTTCAACACTAGGGTCCCTTGGATGTTTCACTCACACATATGCAACATGATAGTGGGGCACGTGAACTTTCAGGGGTGGCATAGTCCCTCTAAGCACTCCTGATAACATCCTTTAATAGTAGTTGTATGATTGCAATGGGGAATTTTATAGCTTAACCCCTGTCCAAATCATTAATGGTGCATCTGTGGTCCATACCTGAACATCTTTTACAGGAAATGCACAAATCAGCTTTAAAGAGACTACATTATGATCAACTGCAAGTTCTAGACAAACATTGAGGCATTAATATCTGTCTTTATATCCTGGAGGCACAGTGGAAATCAGTGTTACTTTATAACTCCAAGTACTCTGGAATCTGTATGTTCTCTCCATGATTGCTTGAGTTTTTCTCCAGGGTGTCTGGTTTTCTCCCACATTACAAAGACATGCAGGTTTGCCCATTGTGAGTGATTGTGCCCTGCAGTGGACTGGCACCCAGCCCTACAGTTTGTGTATAGCTTCCAGATGATAAAAGCAGTGTTGTGGCGCAAACATCATTAATAACTGCAGGCTTCCTCTTCATTAGACCATAAATTAATGTTTTTGGTTTAAGAAAATATACAGTTTTATCAGAATACTGGACTTTCTGCAAAAAGGGGAAATCAAAGTGGAATATCTGTCACTTTTTCCTCTTACCCAAATAAACAAAGCCGTCTGGGTGGCAAGTATCTTATCAAATCAAATATGTTAATTTCTGAACATATAAGTCAAATAATGCCACCCATAAAATCCTTCAGATTCAAACATTCTCCCTTCTCACTGTGCAGCTCCTTTAAGAGTTTGAGTAATTTTAGCATCCTGTGTATGAAATCTTCTGTGTCTCATGTCACGTGATAAAGGAGATAATGCATGTCCAAAGCCACATCCTGACATGCAGGGGACGTGAAGGAGTTTACAGTGATGACAGCCATGCAGGAACATTTCAGTGTTGTAAAATGCCCAGATTTCACTATTTCATTTGTCATTTACACAATACAATGAAGGAACATGGGGTGACATACTACAGCTAAGTGAAGCCTTCATATAGATCTCAACATTGGTGTTTAATGGCAACTTCCTCCAGTAGGAACACTCTTCCTCTAGAGAAGGATTATAGGGGTACTAAGCCATCAAAGGTCTGTTCACAACCCCTTTTAACTATCCTAACACCATTCCCTCTGCTTCGTCAATGGGTGGTGAGATCTGAGCTTTTCCACAGAGAAGCCCAGAACAGCAATGACTGATAGAAGTTCAATAGTGACCGTGTTCTCCAGCTTTTGTTTTCCTTTTCTTCTGTTTGTAGACCATGGTAATAAGTATCAGTCCATGTCCAATAGGGTAACTGAATTAGTATAGCTTATAGCACTTGTTTACTCAGGGTACTTAGTGTTAAAAAAATGTGCCGAAATATCCATGTGCAGAAAAAGTTCATATATGATCTCTAGATGATGTGAGTGATATGCCATCATCAGTATTAATACTAAAGTCATTCTTTTGCTCCAGTAATGTGAGAATAGATGCATTCCCGAGAGCTCCCTTGAGCAAATGACACTCTCTCTCTCCCTGCCTGTCCATTGGAAAGGTTAGTTGATGGACGGGTCAGATAGTTTCTGTCAATTCTACTACAAACCTCTGATGATATAAAATGAAGCCCAGGATGCTACAGTCTGATTGTACAGAGGTTTTCGAGTTATACACTGGTGGTCCATTTCATGCCCCAAGAACGAAGCCTGATGCTAAACATAAATACACTTGGTGGGGTTTCATGCAAAGGTTTAAAGTAAGAGCTGCAGACACCAAGATGTAATCAAGACTGACAACTGATTGGGTGATCAATAAGCTTTAATACCCCCATCACAAAAATGTAATTACTTTAAACACCCCTGGGTCCTTGGTCAATGGTAACATTCATCTTAAGCCATGATGCTGAGAGAACTAAAATACTTTAAACCAATTACACCGCACTCAACCCCATTTGCAATAGGGGATATTAATCATTGTGCTAAACAGAAAGGTAATGACCGTAATTTTGAGGGAGGTTCCTGGCTGTCCAATGGTAAGATTATTCCATCACTCTTTTATGTAGCATGCAACCTAGTTACCTGACTAGGCCAACTGGCCAGTACTGGGAAGGTTGGTTGGCCAGTTCAGCTAAATGATGCCCATAGAACTTGAGGACACATGGGAATTAGTACATCTTGGTCATGGTAGCCACAGAATGTTTAAAATGCTGCTGCAGTACACAAATGATCTCTTGGTGCCACATTCAACACTTTTACAAATTGCTGAGTGATTTTTTTTAAAGAGATGTCTAATTATATATGGGAGATCAACTTAATATATCATAGCACATGTAACAATGGACTAGTGTACAGTAGTTGATGATTTGCAGAATGGTCAATGTTGTAATGAATGATCTGATAAGCCCATAATAACAACACTACAAGAGGCTTGACTGCTTTTATAACAGGCTGTCTGCCATAGTGGCTATGCCAGAGCTTCTCATCAACTATAGGGAAAGACAACATCTTTTATAGTAGTGCCTGGTTGACTTATGATTGTTGTTTTTGCCTCCAGTTGTGTTTGTTTCATGAAGGCTGGATTGTTGTGGAATGGCATCAGTCCATCATGATGAATACTGCTTATCCCTTGGGCATAATGACCACTGAATGAGTGAAAATTATTATGCACATTTAGTGGCACATTTTGTCTCTTGGAAAGTAGGGTCTGAGTATATATATTATTTTGTTTAAAATATGTCTTTAGATTTTTAACCCAGCCACAGTGGATGCACAAACCAGTGTGTTTATTCATGCCAGTCCCAAGCCTGGAAAAATGGGGAGGGTTACGTCAGGAAGGGCATCCAGTGTAAAATTTTGCCTGATCAAATATGCAGACAACCACACAAATTTCCATACCAGATCAGTCGAGCCCCGGGTTAACAATGGCCTCCACCAGTACACTTAGCCAACAGGGTGCTGGCAGAAATTGGGATATTGTTGGCCAAAGAAGAAGAAGAAGAGGGGGGAGTCATATCCGGAGGCAGGAGGAAAGATGGACAGTAAAGAGAGTGGAACTGAGGTTAGGAACTTTGAATGTTGGCAGTTTGACTGGTAAGGGGAGAGACCTAGCCGATATGATGGAGAGAAGGATGGTTGATATATTGTACGTGTAAGAGACTAAATGGAAGGGGAGTAAAGCCAGGTGGATCGAAGGTATATTCAAATTGTTCCATCATGGTGTGAACGGGAGCAGAAAGAGAGTAGGGGTTATTCTAAAATTATGTTAAGAATGTTTTGGAGGTGAAAAGAGTGTTAGATAGAGTGATGATTATAAAGCTGGATATTGGAGGTGTGATGGTGAATGTTGTTAGTGCATATGCCCCACAAGTTTAGTGTGCGATGGATGAGAAAGAAGATTTCTGGAGTGAGTGGATGAAGTGATGGACAGTGTACCCAAGGGACAGAAAGTGGTGATTGGAGTGGAATTCAATGGACCTGTTGGTGAAGGTAACAGAGGAGATGAGAAGGTGGTGGGTAGGTATGGTGCCATGGAGAGGAATGAATAAGTTCATATGATAGTGGATTTTGTGAAAAGGATGGGCACGGCTGTGGTACATATGTATTTTAAGAAGAGGGAGGAACATGGTGACATACAAGAGTGGAGGAAGATACACACAGGTAGATTATATCCTATTCAGAAGAGTCAATCTGAAGAAGATTGAAAACTGCAAAGTAGTGGCAGCGTAAAGTGTAATTAGGCAGCATAGATTGGTGGTCTGTAGGATGACGTTGGAGATTAAGAAGGGAGGAGAGTGAGGGCAGAGCCAAGGATCAAATGGTGAAAGTTGAAAAAAGAAGAATGTAAGTTTGAGTTTAGGGAAGAGGTAAGACAGGCACTGGGTGGCAGTGAAGAGTTACCAGACAGCTGGACAACTACAGCAGAAGTAGTAAGGGTGACAGCAAGAAGGGTGCCTGGCATTACATCTGGATAGAGGAAAGAGGTAAAGGAAACCTGGTGGTGGAACAGGGAAGAACAGGAGAGTATACAGAGGAAGAGGATGGCAAAGAAGAAGTCAGATAGAAGATAGTCAGAAAGAAGCAGAAAGTAGACAAGAGTACAAAGAGATAAGGTGCAAGGTGAAGACAGAAGTGGCGAAGACTAAAGGAAAATTGTATGATGAGTTTTATGAGAAGTTGAATACTAAGGAGGGAGAAAAGGACAAGTGGATTAGACAGAGGGACAGAGCTGGGAAAGATGTGCAACAGGTTAGGGAGATAAAGGATAAAGATGGAAACGTACTCTCAAGCGAGGAGAGTGTGTAGAGCAGATGGAAAGAGTACTTTGAGAGGCTGATGAATGAGAGAATGAAAGAGGGAGAAGGTTGAATGATGTGGAGATAGTGAATCAGGAAGTGCAACAGATAAGCAAGGTGGAAGTAAGGACGGCTATGAAGAGGATAAAGAAAGAAAAGGCTGTTGATCCAGATGACATACCTATGGAAGTGTTTAGGAGAGATGGCAGTGGAGTTTCTAACCAGATTGTTTAATGGAATCTTGCAAAGTGAGAAGATGCCTGAGGAATAGAGAAGAAGTGTACTGGTACCGAATTTTAAGAATAAGGGTGATATGCAGAACTGTAGTAACTACAGGGGGATAAAATTAATGAGCCACAGCATGAAGTTATGGCAAAGAGTAGTAGAAGCTAGGTTAAGAAGTGAGGTGATGATTAGTGAGCAGCAGTATGGTTTCATGACAGGAAAGAGCACCACAGATGCAATTTTTCCTCTGAGGGTGTTAATAGAGAATTATAGAGAAGGCCAGAAGGAGTTGCATTGCATCTTTGTGGACCTGGAGAAAGCATATGACAGGGTGCCTTGAGTGGAGTTGTGGTATTGTATGAGGAAGTCGGGAGTGGCAGAGAAGTACTGCATGTAAGAGTGATACAAGATATGTACGAGGAAAGTGTGACAGTGGTGAGGTCTAAGTGATGGATGCATTCAAGGTGGAGGTGGGATTATATCAGGGATCAGCTCTGAGCTCTTTCTAATTTGCAATGGTGATGGACAGGTTTGACAGATGAGATTAGACAGGAGTCCCTGTGGACTATGATATTTGCTGTTGACATTGTGATCTGTAGCAAGAGTAGGGAGCAGGTTGAGCAGACCCTGGAGAGGTGGAGATCGGCTCTAGAGAGGAGAGGAATGAAGGTCAGTAGGAACTAAACAGAATACATGTGTGTAAATGAGAGGGAGGTCAGTGGAATAATGAGGATGCAGGGAGTAGCGTTGGCAAAGGAGGATGAGTTTAAATACTTGGGAAGAACAGTACAGAGTAATGGGGATTAAGAGAATTGAAAAAGAAAGTGCAGGCAGGGTGGAATGGGATGAGAAGAGTGTCAAGAGTAATTTGTGACAGATGGGTATCAGCAAGAGTGAAAGGGAAGGTCTATAGGACGGTAGTGAGACCAGCTATGTTATATGGTTTGGAGACGGTGGCACTGACTAGAAAGCAGGAGACAGAGCTGGAGGTGGCAGAGTTAAAGATGCTAAGATTTGCATTGGGTGTGACAAGGATGGACAGGATTAGAACATTACACATTAGAAGGTCAGTTCTGGTTGGACAGTTTGGAGACAAAATCAGACAGGTGAGATTGTGTTGGTTTGGACATGTGCAGAGGAGACATGCTGAGTAAATTGGAAGAAGGATGCTAAGGGTAAAGCTGCCAGGTAAGAGGAAAAGAGGAAGGCATAAGAGAAGGTTTATGGATGTGGTGAGAGAGGACATGCAGGTGATGGGTGTAACAGAATAAGATTCAGAGGACAGAAAGATATGGAAGAAGATGATCCACTGTGGTAACCCCTAATGGGAGCAGCTGAAAGAAGAAGATGGTATCTTCAAATATTTACCCTCCCATATGCTCTTTTTCTAAGAAAGTAAGACAAGATCTTTGACACTCTGTTGATTTTTTTGAAGATCTCAACCTACTTATTTCTGAAACCACAAAATATTAAATGGTGTTATGTTTTAAAATTAAGCTTGTACCAAAATCCACCTTCCATTTCCTATTTGGATTGCTCTAAGATTGACTTTGCAGTATGTTGGAGCCCATCCTCACTTGGTCATTGGGCAGCAGGCAACACATTTTATATTGTAAGATTTTTTTGCTCATGCTTTGTCTAAAGCTGTTCTGGAATTTTTACAGTTACCACAATTATGGTTCCTGTGAACTTAAAAACTGAAGTGAAACATAAAGGCTCTCACCAATGACACAGAGTATGCCTTTGCAGGCCCCTCAGGTCAGGCCTCCATGATTCAAAGGGCCACCTCATCAGGGCTTGACAAAGCCAGCCAAAAAACGTATTTTATTTTTTGAAAATTGAAAAAATATTTTGTGGATTTTCAGCCTAAAAAACAACTGTGAAACTGGTCTGTTCCTTCATGAGATGTGTGAGCACAATAAGAGTGTAAATCACCCTGTAAGGTAACAGAGACTGAACAGTTACATCATGAAAAGACAACAAGCAAAATGTCTAATTGCTGCAGCTCAACAATACAAGTCATTACCAAACTGTTCCAAAGATTAACATCTTAATTCTTACAGCATTAATAGAACAGGGGATTGGAGAAATGCTAGCTGTGTCACCAATGGTGCAAATGATTAACTGTCAGGAGATTTCAAGCATCATGGTAATCATGACAGAAAATGCTTCTTCTTCTTCCTCTTCTTCTCCTCCTCCTCCTCTGCATCCTCCTTCCCCACCATTTGCAGACAACCCCGGCGAAAACAAAAAAATATTAAGTGCAGGAAATTCTCACTGATATTCTCATCAGTGCAGGTCTGGGACCTGTGGATGTTTTGTCTTTTTCTTTTTGTTAATTTATATATTAATTTCAGTCATTTTTAGGATTAATAGTTATGATCCAGTTTGCGGTGTTTTGTTTAATCCATGGTATTAAAATGACTCTTCTTATCGTTATTACTGATTGTTATTCCTTTTCGTATCCTTTTGAAAGCCACCGCGTTGATATTAAACCAATGGAACCTGAGCCTGCACGCCAGGTAGCACGTATAACCTTGCATTGAATTTCTGAATCCAAAATAGACTAAACCTCACACTGCAGCTCAATTCCCATTTTGTACTCGTGCACAGATCTGATTTTTTTTTAGAGATGTGAGTTTAACAAAACAAAAAGGCGTGGAATCCATTTTTTTTTCAGAACGGATCAACGCTGCTCTTTGAACTATTGTGTTGCCTCCGAAACCTTCGCCTCGCCCCCTCTCCAGTCCCGTCGGCTGTCCTTGGGCCCCGTGTTCTGTGCCCACCTGCACTGACAAATGCGCTCAAACCAAGGACTCGAACCCTTTTTCTCTTACTTGCTATCACGATCTTACGAACTCGCAGATGTCCTGCACTAACCGGCATCAGTAACATTATTTTGCATCTGTCTAACAAAATCGGTTTGTTCATAATGCACATGCGGGTCAAATTCAGGCTAGATATCTGTGCTCATATCCGATTTAAATTTAAATGAATCTGTGCAATCCAAAACAAAATAAAAGTCAAGTTTAGGTACAAGGAAAAATCAGAGTAATCACTTAATTGGCAACAGTGTGAGACAGCGACAGCTTTTGTTTCTACAATAACAATATCTAAACACTGCCAAAACGTGTAAAGCGCTGCATGTTTGAGCATTCAGCTAAGGTTCAACTTTTTTCAATCCGGGAGCCCAATTTCTGATATTGCAGGAGGAATGTTCAACACCATCAGGTCACAGGTTACCTGATAATAGCAGTAGTAATACTGTAGTACACTCTAAAAGACAAACCAGGGGACCTTCAGCCAATACTTAAATAAAGACATGGTTCCATGTTATAAATTCAGATTTAATGATTTTGTTCAATTTTCTAAAACTCAATCATTATTTAATACGTTGTGATAATACAATAATAATAATAATTACTACATCTTACAATTGTAAGCAACTTCGGTTAATTAATAAATAAATTAATTAATTAATAATAAAAAACGATTGGGTAACTTAATCCAGGTGGTTGGGTGACATGATTTCTTTCCATTTCTTTTCATTTGAAACAGGATGTCTAAGTTCCCAGCCACTTAACACGTCTGCCGAAGCTCATGGCAGTACGTTTCCTGCCCACTGAACAACATCTGTAGTGTAGAAACAGAATGTGGAAGGGCTTTACAAACACATTTTTAGGGTCAAAGTGATGCATGGCTTTGGTTTGTGACATAACGGAAAAGAGGCAGCACAGCGGCAAACTTCACGTGAGTCGCAGATGACGATAATACTCAAAACACCTTTTTTTTGGAACAAGTTTGTAATTAGCATTTTCAAAGTTTTTAAGTTACCAAATAAAAAAGCGAATTGTAATTAAAATACTTTAAATGTGAAGGAAAAGCTCACCTTACCCATTAAAATGTGTTGAAATGACTCCAGAACACATGAAGAAACCAAGTATTAAAGTGCCATAGTGAGACAGGATAAAGCAAACCACGGTGCAAAAATGATTTGATTCAATTTGGGGTACTAAAATGCAATTTAAATTGAGCATGTTTAGATAAAAATTAGACTCTCAGATTCTTCGGAAGGTGCTGGTGTATGACTAATATGTGTAGGAAAGGAGAGAAAGCAGAACGAAAACTGATAGCAAGTATTACTTCCTCTATTTCTTAAGCGCGTACGTGTATCAACTTATTACTGTTTCTAGTTTATCACTGTACGTTGCTTTCCAGATGTCCTTCTAAACGGCACCAGACGTTGTTTTTTTGCCTTACGCTAAGCAACGAAGCGTTGCTGGAAAGCCGTCAGAAGAAGCGAGTCGCCAGTTATTCTCCCGCAGCTATTAAAGGTGCGTGTCAAAACCCGCCGTGCCGCATTTCATTATACATCTTGCTTATTTGAGTTGTCTCCTGCATTAGGTTGTGTCTTATCACTCCTGTACTTCAGTAAATGGTAACTAGCGATCTAAAATTAATGATCAACAGTAATGAGAAAACTATAAACGGCAAGTCGAAGTCTAGTGCAGATTAATTAGAGGACTGCGACAATCTTAAAATGGTTTTCAAAAATTGAATTTCACTGGGTTGTGTCGTTCCTCATAGAACCATTGCTTGACAAATAACTCATTTTGGGAGGAGTTCTAAATGTAATGGTCTCTTTAGACATTGCAGATGTTCATAATAAGTGGACAAAACTGAAATCTTTAAGGTACAGTAGGCTATTTAACAGGATTCTAACAGATCAAGAAAAAAAACGAACTTTAGCCTACAGTATGCAAGAAGATAAAATCAGGAACCCATTGGTATTTCACGAATCTTGATATAATCTGTTTATGGTTATTTTACGAACCTGTTACTAAACAAAATAATAAAAAAAAAAAGTTATTTTTTTTTTTTTTAGAATCAAAACTTTTCTCTGGTGCCATCACGCTGAATGCTCATTTTAGGATCTAAGTGTCCGGAAGTTCGACCCTGGGCATCTTACGTCACAAAGGCAAAGCTTTTTTTTTTTTTTTTTGGTTTGGTTTATTTGGAGTCAGGTGAGAGTTTGCACCCTTAAACCAGTAATGAACACTGATATGTTCGAAGTACGGAGCAAGCAAACTGTGTTGAAACAAAGCAATACACCGCTTGAAAAGACGTTTTAACGGTCCGGGGTGCAACAATAAATTCTCGATTCGATTAATAGGTTTGATAACGAGAGGTTGTTTTGCAGAAATATACTGAGGCACCCTTCACACGAATTGCATAATCAACATCTTATAACGAACCACGAGCATCTTACTTACCGCGTCTCCCAACATCAGATCGTATTACTACGGCACTGACTG
This sequence comes from Polypterus senegalus, assembly GCF_016835505.1. Lineage (NCBI taxonomy): Eukaryota > Metazoa > Chordata > Cladistia > Polypteriformes > Polypteridae > Polypterus > Polypterus senegalus. Next base: position 11,442,960 of record NC_053167.1, read on the forward strand.
CAAGTCGAAGGTGGGGCTGCAGCTTTTCACCAGTCTAATCAAACACAGCCCACATGTTTTAAGAGTAGGTTTTGCTGAAATATGTCAGAAGGTGTCAGCTTTCGTACCGAAGAAGAGACTAACGGTACTGTACGACCCTCCAATTGAAACCTTCATGGACAAACGTACGGTAGTTCGTTATATTGTCCCACTGGCTCTTCTGAGGGAAACACAGAAAAACTGGCGATGAAAGATTGCCAAGGCTTAAATAACCACAATAGCGGTGTGAGAGTATGCAATAAGTTAAGGGAGATGCACAAAGACCACAGAAACGACTTCTGCGATGATGAGAGTGACAGAGAGAAATATGGAAAGGCAGAAAATGCAATGTTAGGTAAAAGAGAGCAGCATTGCTCAGCTACATTATTTTGACAGTGAGTACAAGAGAGACAAAGGGAAATGGAGGATTTTTAAAAACATGATCCTAGTACTTACTAATTTTCACAATATCAGGTGTTTTCAGTTTATAAGGTAAAACTAAGAAAATATGAAAGAAATACTAAACACATGAACAGGTTTAGTTTTAACCAGTTTATCGACTCATACCGCAACTGTCAAACTTTACTTGAGCTTTTGCTGACTCAGCCATCGTATGAGATGCTTACTACTTCAACCATCTGAAGTTTTTGCTCTCTTCCCATCTCTCAATCCCAAGACCTCTTTCTCTGCCTGCTCATCTCTAGACTCTGCTTCATGAGTCTACTGAATGGATACAAATGTACAGTAAGTCCTTTCCTGGCTTCCAGGTCAGCTAAGAAATAGGATTCAGACCTGTGTATATACCTGCTTGGATGAATTCTAAGAAGATGTTTAAATTATGTCAGCTAGCTCTTATTGATGCTGAAAAGTTCTGGCTTTATTTCAAGGTCCCATATGATTGTCAGATCCAAGTCTTGAATCCTACAAAACTTCTAGCAAGTTGGTCAGATAAGCATGTCGGATTTTCACTGTACTTTGTACAATATGAATACTTCTCTAACTCCTGCTACTATTTCAGTCAAATGAGCCCATAATTTGATTATTTTGGTCAGTATCAAAGGCTCCCAACCTTTAAACCCTTAAATCTCACATCACTTTCACAGTACTGTACAACACCCATTATTGTTCCTGCTGCCATACCAACCTGTAGGTCATCCTCAACCTCCTCTAAAGTCACACATGAACAAGACCCCAAGGTCTTCAAGTGTCAACCACTCCTGTCTCACATGGAGAGAGACATCATTTTCTCTGTAAGAGAATCATGAGGTCTGGATTGGAGGAATCTTCTTGTAAGTGCTTCACTTTGACTGTGAAGTGTTCCAAATCTAAAAGTCAGACGCGGTCTAAAGGACACTCTCATATAACAAAACTAAATACTCTGCAATTCTCACTAGTGCATTTATATCAGGTCCATAAACATGGGGGAGGAGGAATGTGTTTTGTAGCAAGAATGTTGCACTTTAAGCCACAAGGCTGACAGTTCAGTCCCCACCATTGATTCACTCTCTGACCCTGTCATGTAATCCACCTGTTGTCAAGTCATAAAAACTTGTATAAAAATTGCAGTGTATCCTGGTATTATAAATAATTTTTAACAAATGTTTCTAGAAAAGACATACTAATAAAATGTACAAACATGCTAACGTGAGGAGACAAGAGTCACCATTGGAGGAGTCCAATACTGATATTAATCAGATTCCTGTTGCCTCTTTCAATGAAATGTTGATTTACAGGTACACAAAGCAGATAAAGAGGTTGACCAATACGTTGGTACACCTCCATGAAAAAAGAAGAATCCACAACTGTCTCTGAAATAGCTTGAACTGACAAAAGTAATTGGCATCCATCTTGTTTATTCCGTATTTAACGAGAATCAGATTTTGCTTTAGAGTTTTGATTCAGAAATGTTCAAATCATAACACAAACAAAAATGGCATGGTCAAAAATGATTGGACCCTTAACCCAACGTTTTGTTACATAATCACGGCAAGGAAGCGATTCCTGTTGCTCTCAATGAGACTTCTGTTCCTGTCCACATGTTGTTTGGCCCACTCTTCCTGATTAAACATCTCCAGCTGTGTCAGGTTTGAAGGGTCCCTTCTCCAGACTGTATGTTTGAGTTCTTTTCATAGATGTTTCAGAAGATTCAAATCAGGCTTCACAGAATAGTCCTATGTTTTCTTCTTAGCCATTCTTGGGTGCTTTTAGTTGTGAGTTTTGGGTTCTTATCCTGTTGGAGGATCCATGACCTGTGAGTGAGATGGTGCTTTCTGAAACTGGGCAGTACATTTTGCTCCAGAATGTCTTGATAGTCTCGAGTTTCCATCGTACCCTGCACAGACTCAAACTGACGTGACTTGCCAGAAAGCTCCAGTTTTGTCTCATGTGTTCAAGGGATATTCTCTCAGAAGTATTGTGGCTTGTCTGTATGCATTTTAGCAAACTCCTGCCCAGATTTGTATGTTTGTTTTTTTTTTAAGTAGAAGAGTCCTCCTGGGTCTTCTTCCATTGAGGCCACCATCATTCAACAGTGACCGATGGTGCGATCATCACTGATGGACCTTGACCTTGGACTTCAGCTTGTATCTCTTCTGCCTTTTTGTCTGCCTTTCTCACATTCCTTCTGCCCATTCTGGGGTTTATTTTCCTTTTGCAGCTGCATCCAGGTAGGATGGCAACAGTTCCATGGACCTTATGCTTCTTAATAATATTTGCAACTGTTGACACAGGAACATCAAGCTGCTTGGAGATGGTCGTCTAGCCTTTCCCTTTAAAATGCTTGTCTATAATTTCCTTTCCGACCTCTTCAGAGAACTCTTGCCTTTGCTTTCACCATAGGACACATGATCATAGCAAACAGCACAGTGAAGACTGCTCTCCACTTAAATACACTGAATGACCAATTGCCAGATTGAAGACATGTGTTATACTAATTTAAAACAACAGCTAGTTCGAAAATCACCCAATTATTTATTATTTTTTCTAGGAGCACCAACAAATGTGTCCAGGCAATTTCAGAATATCTTTGTAGAATAAGCAATGCTTGATTTCTTTTCACACTTATTTTGCTTTACTTGCTGTCATATCAAAGGCATGCAGGTATACATGGAACAATTGCTTTTCGTTTAATCACTTTTCAGGATGCATACAGAACTTTTTCAATGAACTGTAAGGGTAGCAACAAATTTGTCCACATCTGTAGAATGAATGGTCTGTGTAATGACCTTTCCCAAATCCCATATTACTGCAGTATAACATCCCAGGGTAAATGGCTATTAGTCTTTTGTAAGTCTAATCTTGGATAGACAAACATAGCATACTGGGAAAGCCCCAATCGAATCTGCATTGTTCCTCATAAACTAGAAATCTGATTGGTGACCAAGTCCAGCTGCTCACCACTTTCCTCATAAAAAGAAGGATGCGAATAGCAAAAAATGAATAAGTGGGTTAATGGTGCTTTGCTCTATCAAACAGACAAAATTGAGCTGTGCAGAATTGTATGACATGAGGGGCTCCATGTCCTAGATACATATTTAAACAGGTTCAACAACAAAAAAAAATGGATAAAAGAATACACTTGTGCAATATTGGCATGGTTTTAAATACTGGCCTCTTTTTAATAAAGGGCCATGAAATTCCTGGGTATGATCACTCCAAGATTTTCTTATTCAGATTGGCCAGGATGACCTAATGATATCCTTAATTGTTAATGTTCATGCATAACAGTCTCAGGTAGGGGAGTGGAAAGACATTGACGTTGCCGTAGATCTTCATGTTTTGATTTAAAGAAAAAATAGGATTTTGACCACACCAGTCATAGGGGAAAACTGGAACACTCCACTGGGCCAGATTTCATTTATTTCACAGTGGCCGATCTGAAATGGATGAAAAATGATTTACTTACTGTATGTGCAATTTACCAAAAAAGCGGAACAGTCTTGCCATTTAAAATCTTCTTTGATAATGTTATATTGGTTTTGGTGTTATTAAATGATTAATTTGGTACATTTCAGTCCCAGGCCCTGGTTCTAGTGCTATTAGTAGTAGTTGTAGCATTATCTGGTGCCAGCATAATCACAAATGTTTTCAAATACACAAGTTCACTGTGATTTTCCAGGCTAATATACTTTTTGTGTAAAACATGCTTGAATCAGACAGGCACGTTAAATACATTTGGATGAGAAACTGATAAGCAACAAATCCAATCCACAGGAGCAATGATCGTAAAATGTTTGCTACATTGCTTGAAAATTAGACAGATCTGACTTTATATTTATTATGCTGCATCACTGCCTCCTGAGTACACCATTTCCTTCATTTGATAAAAGCAGTGGGTATACAGCAGAAGATGTACCAAGCTCATCTATGAATAACTGGGCTCAACAATTTCTCCTTCCGGATGAAGAGTAACTCCTTTTGAATGAAGAATAGCTCCTTTATTTCAGAATCCATTTTATTTCCCAGCTCTTTTTGACACATAACTTGTTAGACAAACAGGTCAGACTTGTGCAAATTGGTCGAGCCACTTCTAAAAGTCTTTCATAATAGGTCTCTCAAATTCATGCCAGCACATTTTATCCCTGACTGTTTGATTTATACTTGCTCTGGATGTTTTAACAACTGGTTCACACAAAGTTAATTTTTGACAATTAAACCAGGTCTTGAACTAAGAAGGGAACATTTCACATTTCCCAGAAATGTCAAATCATTCTCTCTTTAAATTGCTCTTGAACGGGCATTCGAGTGGTACATTTCTGGGGTAGATGGCAGGTGCCATTAGGGGTTAGTGTACTTTCCAAATCAGCATACATAAGTTGAAATTGCTGGAAAAGTGTGATTAAATAACATGCCTTTCCATATTTCCTCAGAAATCAAATAAATTAAAATGTACAAATATGAAAAAAGCAGACCAAGTTTTATTCTATTTTCTATTGAAGACATTTTTTTATTTTACTGTTTTAATAATGAAATAACTCACAGACTTTCTGAATGAAAAAAAAAATCAGAATCACAAATCACATAAAAAGACACAATCACGGACAGAGTGTGTTTGATGCAAAATATCGAGAAGATAAACCATTGTGGTCTTATGATTGTTTGTTGAAAGGCCTTTCTGCACTTGTAACAAGTGAAATTACTGCTCTAAATATAGTGAATGTGAAAATTGAATAGAGTCTTGCAAAAATTGTTTTCTTTCAGCTTTATTGCAGATTCAATCATGAGGAAGCTTTGGCAAGTGGTTTTTCTGATCTCCCTGATTTCAACCATTACTTCTGACACCAACCCTGGCATGAAGAGCCTGGTGACGCAGCGGGCAATTGACTATGGTAGGAGACCATAATGTTGGGATCAAATGCATATTGCCATGTATAGGGTGGGTACCCAATAACTTTGTGTAGTCTGGTGTAGATAATGATTTTTTATATAGTACACTGCCTTTGACATGCCATGTTCTGCACACATTTAAATGTGTATATATTATAGTTGGAATGAAATATGAAAAACACCTGGAAATATCTACTTATAAATGTTCAACTCACACATAAAGACAAAAAAACTGCCAAACAATCCTGATCAAGAAAGTGAAAACCTTACATGCTCACTTAATTTGTGTTTGCCTTTCCTGTTTTTTTTTTTATGTCTTTTTGTTTTATTACTTTATTTTACTCTGTAACACTTTGAGATTGTTTATATAAAGTGCAGTGTAAATAAAATGTATTATTATTATTATTATAGACCATCTTTACTGGGTTAGGTTAAAGTGTTTAGACAAAATCAAAAAATACTTGCAGCTCCTTAATCATAGATTACTATGAGTAAATGTTGCAGAGACTTTAATACTTTTGAGCACTGCAATTGATCATCAAGCTGTTTATTATGGGATTACCTGTTTAAAGCATAGAATGTGTCTGTTTATGTACCACTATGCTTTTCTCTAGAAGATTTTCTGAAAAAGATGATTATGATATCATTATGCTGTGATGCCATCATATTTAGTCATGGGTGCATTAAGTTGTTATGATAATCTACCCAGAATGCTCCAGGAATGTGCAACATATAACATAATTGGTATGATCATATAAAGATTGGATGAACTTGGTGTTAGTGTCTGATTCTTGTGATTGTTATTTTCTCCCAGACTTAGAACTCTCTTTTTGGTCCTAAGAACTACTGTACGATTTTTGTCTAATTTTTGAAACTTAGAGAACGATCAGCTTGATTTTTTGGTTATGACGTTGGCTTGTACAAATAACTTTGTTTCATCTTTCAATACTTTTCATTACAAATTCTTAACATCTCTTCATCTAGTAACTTGGTACTTAGTGTCAATCTATACAACAAAATTTTGGACTTTTTATCAAAGAGTTCTCAGCCTAAGCAGGTTGGCACCACCATATCCCTGACACTGTTTCTCTACAAGGACTTCCCAAGGTTTATTCCTTGCTTACCTATAACTTTGTGAGCAAGCACAATTCCAAATCCATCATTAAATTTGGCGGATGACATAATTATCACAGGCTTCATAACCGACAATAAGGACATGGATTATAGAGAAGGAATTTTCATTCTGACTCAGTGCTGCCAGGACAATGACTTCTCATTTATTTAATAATAAAATCAAGGAGCTAGTCATACCTTCTATGAAGAAGGAGACATACTACAGTCCTATTTGCATTCAGGTAGATGTTGTGGTGAGCATCGGCAGCTTAAAATTTCTAGGAGCCAACTTTTGTTAATGATCTGAAGTTGACACAGTAAATCTGAGACAGGCTTGAAAAGACTCTCAAATGCCTGTATTTCCTCATATATCTCCATTTATGCTTATCGGCTCCTAAAGTATTGTTTTGGTTTTCAGTCTTCACTGACTATATAACGTCCTGGTATGGTGAATTCTTAACTCAGAACTGCAAAACATTGCTGAAGGTGGTGAAGCCAGCTCAGAATATTATTGGCCCACAGTTACCTTCAGTCCAGAACCCGTATAACACACGCTATCCTACAAATGCAAGAAGTCCTTAGGCATTCCTGCAATCACTTTTATCCTTTTTCTTTTCTGGCAAAGTTTTAATCCTCAGGTTATCAGGGTTACTCGATAGTTGCTCACTTTGAAAAGTCCATCAGTATACATGATGTGTGTTTGGTATATCATCTATATCTATATCTATATCTATATCTATATCTATATCTATATCTATATCTATATCTATATCTATATCTATATCTATATCTATATCTTATTTATCTAAATCTATCCATCCATCCATTATCCAGCCTGTTATATCCTAACTACTGGGTCACGGGGGTCTGCTGGAGCCAATCCTAGCCAACACAGGGTGCGAGGCAGGAAACAAACCCTGGGTAGGGCGCCAGCCCACCGCAGATCTATATCTATATCTATATCTATATCAAAAGATGTTAAAACACCCCCATATTTCTAGCATTCATTGAAATGTATCCAGCTCAGGTTTACTAAACAACCTGAAATGATGCAAAGGTAACTGAGAGACACTAAAAAAAAGTTTAGGGTACCAAACACTAAAAATTAATGGAATTTACAGAGTTATGCAAAAGACCATTTTCTGGGAACACATGATGGGTTAATAACTTACAGCTTTTCTTTAGCAAAGGAAGTTAATTAAACCTTGAAAGTTGATACCCACAGTTCCTAATAGTGTTGCAACTTTTGTTGATTTGCAAATCTTCTGTCTACATTAAAGCGGTGTTGGAATGAAACCTATGCCATCTGAAGCATTATTTGGACAATATTGCACTGTATATTGCTATCATAATTGCAATTAACAAAGAACACAAAGACTGTTACAATCATTAAAAGTGTAAGTCTTCCCTAAGGAGAAATTGAAAAGAAAGCCAGGGTGTCAGTGGGTACAGACTTCTACACCATCAAAAGGAACTTAGAAACTGGAGGAAACTCTGACAGGAACATGTTTGACAGACCGAAATTCTCAACAGAATTTAGCATTTGGGCAGATTCGCACAGTTTATCGTATTCTTCCTGGAAGATCCTCTCAAGCTCTATTAGACTAGCTAGGTATTGCCTATGAACTGCCATCTTCAGGTCTCTCCACACATGTCCTACTGGGTTTAAGTCAGGGCATTTTACGTGTCTCAAAGGCATCCAGCATTGTCTTTTCTGTATACTTTAGTTCATTGTCATGCTGAAAGTTGAACTGTTGCCCTAATCTGAGGTCACATGCACACTACTGCAGGTTTTCTTCAATGACCTCTTTGTGTTTGGCTACATTCACCATTCCCTCAATTGTTTTTTTTTTTTAATTTTATTGATTTCATTGTAATGATTCCATACAAATAGATCAATTTTTACAAAAAATAGGATTGAAAACAAATCAACCCCCACCCCTGAGAAAGAGAGCATGGCCAATGGAGTAAAACTTAAAGCTTATAAAAATACATAAATTGACGAGTTTAATAGGCGAAATAAGATAAATGAAGAAAATGAAATGCGACGAGAATTATACATTTTTCCAAGTCTTTATTATCCTGCCACAGCTTCTCATTTGTCTCGTTTTGCAGCTTCTCGTTTGTCTTGAGCAAGCCACTTATTTCTTTCTTCATATTTTTCTGACTGTCTTTCTTAAGCTCACTTATGGCCGTGGCCAATGTTGCGATCATTTCCTTCAGTTCGTACAAATCATTTCGGCTTTCGTGCTCTGTGGCAACCCCGTTATAGCCAATGCTTCCGGCTCGCGAGCAGTAGATGAAAGCACGGATTACATGGCCATTTCTAGTTTCAAGTGATATTCTGGAATCGGTGAGCTATCGTGACCTGCATAACTTGCACCTTCACTCCCATTTTTAATCTTGACTGGAGATGATGCAGTGGAGCGGGGTCCTGGGAAATCTGTACTTTCACCTGCCTGCTCCAAGTCAATCTCTGAAAGGTCGTACCTTGCACTTGGACTTGATGCCTGTCTAGACTTGGGTGTAGCTTTAAGTTTCCTTTCTGACCCCCTTTCTTGTTACTCATGTTTATATACTGTAGTAGAAACTCTTTGGGTTGGGTAAATACAGGATACCTTAGGATAGTAAGAAATAAGAGAGAAAATCAAGCTACTGCTAACAGAGCTCCTCTTCAGACGTCCATCTCCTGTAATGGATGAGACCATTCCCTCAGTTTGACCAGTCACTCTATCCCTGCCTCTGAGAAGCACCCCCAAAACATGATGTTTCCTCCACCATGCTTCACAGTGGTGAAAGTATTAGGCAGGTGATGAGCAATATTTGGTCTTCATCATAGATAGTGGTTGGAGTTCTGCCCAGAGAGTGCAATTTTGATCTCTTTGGCCCAGGTAATATTTTCTTCACACTCTCACAGTCATTGCAGTGCTATCATACTCAAGACTGGCTTCTGTCTGCTCACTCTACCATTAACACCAGATTGATGGATTGCTGCTGAAACTGTCATCCTTTTGACAGGTTCTTCCATTTCAAGGCTCTATTAGAGTATCCATTGAGTTCTCGGTCACCTCCCTTACCAAGACCTTTATTTCTCAGTTAGTTAATTTAGTCCTGGTGGTTCCAAACTTTTTCCATTTCACAATTATTGTGGCCAATAACACTCAAAGCTTTAGGATTGGTCTTGCACCCATGCCCTGATATACAGTATACCCCACCGTAGTTTTAAATAAGGGGTCCGCTGATGAGAGCAATGTGAACATCATGGCTTGGTTTTTGTCGTGACATGCAGTAAGAATTGTTCGATACACAGGTGTATGCCTTTCTAAATGATGCCCAATCAGTTTAATTTACCTCAGGTAGACGCCAATCAAATTCCAGACACATCTGAAGGACAATTAAAGCAAACAGAATGCAGCTAACCATAATTTGGAGGGCTACAGCAAAAGGATGTAAACACTTACATGAATAAGAGATTTCAGTTTTTTATTTTTTATTTTTATCTGAAAAAATGCTTTAACTTTGTCAATACGAGTTAGTGAGTGTAGATTGACAGGCAAAAATGGCAAAGGTGCTAATTTAAAATTAAACCTACAACACGATGAAGTGTGCAAATAGTGAAGGGGTCTGAATACTTTCTGACACCACAGGATGTACTGTATATTTACTGTACATAACAGGAGAAACGTTATGAGAAGTGTCTAGTTTCATTTAATTGCCAGAGTTGATGATAGGAGTAAAAGAAAAATCTTTCAAAAGAAACAATGCTCTCAGATGAGATGATTTTTTCCCGCTGAAGTCCTTTGGTGAAATGTTACCAACTTTCTGTGTTCTTTAACTTTTCCCAGGTCAGATTAGGCCCAGTCAGAGATTGTGTGGAAGTGACCTCAGTTCTCTCCAATTTCCATTCTAAGGGTGGTTGAGGAGATTGTGTTAACAAGTGTTCAACATATATCTTACTTTTCCCAGTGCACCCTCAAATCAGTCACCATGCTTCTGCATTTGATACGTATACATACAATGTATATATTTAGCCATATGTTGTATTTAATGTAAAATATTGCACTCATTGTCTGCCGTTTGTATTATATTATAGTCTCTGAGAGATACGCAAGTAAAAATCTCATTGTACTGTGCACACATGACAATAAACGAGAACTTTAACATGGGGACGTTGTGCCAAATGTCCTGTTTTATAAAGAGTCCTCCATTGTCCCTTCTGCAACAGAGCTTACAATTCAATATGAAAGCACATCCCTTTATATTATCAAGGGGGAACATTATTATGTTAATCGCCTAATACTATGCACACTGCCTACAATCAAGTGTGGTTTATTATCTGGTAATGTATTTATATTCAATGGTGAATGCTTATTTCATAAATATGAATTTTAAATTATATTTGCTTTTATATATAATCAAACAGATGCTCATGTCCACATTTGAATTTTTTCAATGAGGCCTAAGATTTACAAAGAGAAGACTGAAATGGAGAAGATTATTATGCAGGGAAATGGCAGCCCTTTGAGTTGTTAGCTGTCAGAGTGTCTAAGATTGGGACAAATGAGCACTGCCATTGTGTTGAATACTCGGGCACAAGATAATAACAGCAGGTGACCAACTGGCCGTACAAAAACTCAAGCATAGCCACTTGATATTGATGTTTCATTGGATTGCACTTTTTAAGTGTTATGTCTTTTGCAGGATTACAGAGTCCTGTTGTTCAAGAGTTTTTATGTTAATCTTTTGTAAATTGTTTTTGACAGCTGGAGAAGATGGTATCTTTCTTTATTTTTTTTTTTACACATTTCTTGATTCTTGTGTGTGTGTTTGTGTATTTAAAAAGTATTTTGACCTAGAGAGGGACCCAGAAGTTAAGTCTATGGTGACTAAGGGTAGTCATTTCCGCTTGGATCCCCAGGTGCAAAGCCCTTAAGTGAGGTGGTCATTAAGGAGTATGAGATGTTAGAAGCTTAAAAGCAAAGTTATGTGAGCCTAGGTCCAAGAATTTGGACATCTACAACTGGATGTCAGCTTCTTGCATGACCCTTGGTGGTATATAAAAGTGAAAGGCTTTTCTCAATCAGCTGCTGAAGATTGGTGTCCCTTCTTCTTTTGACAGAGGTACAGAGGTGTGGTCTTATCAGCTTTGTATATGCTCCCCTCCCCTCTATAAGACTGAATATATTTCTATTTCCTTTCTCTCTTTTTATTGACCTATACTTCCTGTATGCACTGTTGTTTCTTGATGCTGCACTGGGATGGAACATGTGAAACAGTGGGCCTGAAGGACATCTCCTGAAGTCTTTCATTCCTCAACGGGTGAAGCCAAAGGGGTCTCTGGGTCTGTGTTTCCTTGAGTTTTGTCAAAAGAAAACAGAAGAGGACAATTTTAGATCTTAGCCATACTGTATTCTAACTTCATAGCTTTGTTTTTTTTCTTTTATCCTTTGCAAATTCATTTTAGCAATACAGGTGGGAAAAGATATTGCAGAAAGAGAACTGCAGAGTTTGGATATTCCAGATGTAAGTGGAAGTGCTTCCATAGGTCCAATTGGAGATGTCTACTATGAACTTCAAGGGTAAGACATCTTGGGTTATGAATTATACATTTTTCTTTCTCTCCCTCTTAAAAAAAAGTTTAGAACAATTTTGTACATGGGTATTTTGGCTGCTTTTTCCCTAGCACAGTTTTGTTTGGTTTCCTCACAGTTATATGTTTCAGGAATGTAATGATTAATTTTTCACTGTACCGTAACATTATTTTGTTTAGCCAAACATTGCCATATTATTATTTCTGCTACTAACACTCGTCTCATGGTTGACATGGGCTTTGAAGAGCACAATGCCACTCCTTGCATCATTATTGCAACCCTTTAAATCTGGCATGATTGAGGCTTTAGGTATTCATGATTTGGATAAAAACTCTAATAAGTGAAATGCGTGATCTTTCTTGACTTTCAGGTTTACGATTCAATAGTTTAGTTAGTTAAGTGTAGTTAGTTTAGTGTGTTAGGCTTAACTTTATGGTTTCACTTCATTTCTGGTTGTTAAATGTTTCATCTCCTGGTCTTCTTTATGCCTTTGAGCAGAGTAACTTCTGTACAAGAAGTGAACCCAATATATATAGGTTTCCCTAACTCTAACCCTAAATCCACAATTTCCATCTATCCGGCACAAAGAAAATGCTACTCTTTCAAGAACACTGTCAATAAAGGATAATCCAATTTAGGGTACTTGGGGCCAAAGTCTATTCCTGCAACATTGGCGCAAGGCAGCAACCAAGAATGATCAAGGCATGTGGACATCTTTGGAATGGAGGTGGAGAAACACCCTGTCACACACGTGTGCATGGGAGGCAGCTAAAGGGCTTGAATGAGGGTAATTCTGAGCCAGACCGGGATGGGGCAGAGTGCACTGACTCTTTTCCTCACTTTTCTGCAGACAGTTCACGGGAAATTCTGCCTGGCCCTTTGATGTCACTTCTGGGTCCGAGCCTATGGATGAAGACCCTTCTGGTTCCAGCCCCTCTGGTGTCATTTCCTATACTGGCCTTTAAAAGCCACCACCTTTCCCCTATCCCCTCAGTTCTGTTTTGGACTCCGATTTGTGCACATCAGCGCTATCACTTAATTCAATTTTGCAGCCAGGAAACAATATATGGGTGGCTGCCCCAAATGTTGCTTTGGCTCTTTGTCGAGTTTGTGACACCCCAAACACAAAGGGATGAAATACAAACAACAATGAACATGGGATGCTGGATGTTTGAGGCAATAGCACTAACTAGTGTGCCACCCTATGAGGCCATTTTACATATATTTGCATTAATTCAAATTCAAAGCCATTGATGGGAAAGTAAAAAAGTAAGTAAAATAAAACAAACAGTAATAAGGAGACAATTAAGCAAACATAAAAAGTAGGAAAAAGCAGCGTGGAGCATCTACCCCAGACATCAACTTGGCAGCTATTTCACAATTCTGGGGATTTTTTTCTGAATATTATAATATTATTATCTAACTTCTGGATATTTGGGACATAATAGAGAGACAGGGTTCATTTTTTCATCCAGCATGTGTCAAAACATGTACATCTCTGAAAAATTATTCTAGTTTATTAAATAAAAATGATGTCACAAGTCACATAGAATGTGCCAAAATGTCTGTTGGTACATTGATGAACTTTTGAGAAACACTAACTATACAATCAAAATGATTTTACTTTAGAGGCCACAGTTTCATGTAGTTATTAATAATGGATATACAGTATGTAAAAGTGACATTTTGTTGGGTCAATAAATAAAACAAATGTCACATGTAATTGTTAAAAAAGGTAATTGAATTTTAGCTCATACAATTGACCTTTTGTGTGTTATTTATTTTCCTAATGAAACTGTTGTGGTAAGGTGGATTACTCATAAGGCCTGAAAATGGAATTTCAAGTTCAAGGTCACATTTGCAATTATCCAGGAATCCAAACAAAAAGTTAATTGGCTTTCATATCTCTTGAATGAAGAATTGCTCATAAACTGTATCTTTTGCATTTTGTTTTCATGATATATCATACTGGTAATCAAAGTAAATTGCACTTATTAAAACAGAACATTTATGTTATCTTTTCTCTTTTGCCCTTATTCCCAGTATGAGAATCACCAGCTTCAGCCTCTCGGACCCCCTTGTTTTATTTGACGAAGGAGTGGGTATGGGGATTAGAATTGATGTGCTGGACATCGAAACCAGTGGATACTGGTATGTCAAGTATCTCTTCATGTAGGTATTTCTTTTTTATTATATTGCATGTAAAAAACACCAGCCAGGCTACAGTTTATGTGCACATGCTCTTTCTCATTTTTGAGGATGCAAGCAAGTTGGACATGCTCTCCTTTTTATAGGAAAAGAAGGAAAAAGAAAAGGAGGAGAAGTGTTTTCAAGGAGTGTCACTTTGCTTTTGGAAATATGAACACAACTGTCAACAAGTCCAGGAAGCTTGTGAATCAGTTGATGATGATGTGAAGGTTGCAAAACATCAACAAACAAACAAACAAAAAGATATTTGCTTTTCTTTGTTACAATCTTGTAAACAACAGCTTTTAAGGAAAAAACAAATGGCTTATTTTCGAGGAAAAGAAAAAAAAGCTTAAGTGGTTTCATGTCAAGTTGATTGAAATCCTTAACTTCATGGTTCCTCAGAACAGTTAACAAAAACATAATACCAAATAAACCAATAAATAAAAGTATACATACGAATATTGTACTGAAAGTAATGCCTGTCAGGCCATAATAACAATGCAAGACGTGAATCTACATACATGTGTAAAGTAACTATTTGTCTACAGTACAGCATCATAGTCTCCATCTGTGCCACCTTTGAACCCATCTGTCAAATCCACTTTGGAAAAACTCCTTTGGGCACTTCCTGGTCCAGCATCTAATAGCTTCTTCCACTTCAACTGCATCATCGAAGCACCATTCACAAAGGCTTTCCTTCATCTGACCGAACAAGTGAAAGTCTGAAGGGTGCTACATCAGGGCTGTAAGGTGGATGTGGCACCACTGACCATTCCATTTGTGCAAGAACCTGTGACATCGCCAAAGACAAGCAGGGTCATGTGTTATCATGGTGAAAATGGATTGCACTTGGCTGTTTCTATGGTCTTTTCTTATGGATGGATTCTAGAAGTTTCTGGAGTGATGCAATGTAGTGGTAAAGGAAATCAAACAAAATCATCCTCTTGTCATTCCAGAAGGCATTCACCATAACCTTGAATATTGAGCTCCGGCTTTTGAATTCTTTGGTTTTAGGGGACGTGGAGTTCTGCTGCTGTACTGACTGATTTCTTAGTTTTCCTTGCTGACTGGTTTTACTTTCTTTAAACTTTTTCATCCATCTTCATGCAGCACTCTTATGACTTGTTGCCTCACCATACAAATTTCTGAGCCCTTTGTTGAATATTATATATATATATATATATATATTTTTTTTTTTAATAAAAAAATCTTGGGTCGAGACGTGATTTTGTAGGAGACAAGAAAGTGAGACCAAAGGACAGCTTCTGTACAGGCTTTTAAATGATTGACGTGCAGTGTGACATGCAGATCATGCAGCATGGCACAAGTAGCAGCAGCAGCAAGACAGCTGATTGAGCATAGACGAGGTAAAAAATATGTATTTGTTTCCCATTGTATCACCGTTTAAGAGGGGGCTTCAGAGGAGCAACCACATCTCCTTAGCGTGTGTTCAGCCCCCCTCTTCACAATACGAGAGGCCGAGATGTGAAGTGGCTGGCACGTAGCGCGCCCGGGGAGATGGGGGAGGTGGAGATTAACTCATTCACTACAGCTTTATTACTGGCAAAGAAATAAAAAATGAATGAAAATTAATAAAATGAACATAGCAATCTCTTCAAATTGTATATCCAGT